>NC_052487.1:20713996-20744282 GCF_009730915.1 Dioscorea cayenensis subsp. rotundata | reverse complement strand
AGTTATGAAAAACTAGTATGCCCTACAAAACCAATTTTAGTTATTGTTTAATAATAAAAATAGTTTTATTTCATTGCATGCATAATTATGGGTATCAGTATTATTCATGTTTGATGATATATTATTATGGGCTTGCATTGTATAGATTTCAAATTAATGATAGAGATCATTAAAAGTGAGACATGATTATCTATGTACCTTGCAACCCAAAATAGTTCACAACCTATGAGATAAAATATGATTTTGTATTCATTATTGGTTGTCACGTGTTGTACTACTATGTGTGATAGAGTGAGTATGTCTCAACCACTAGAGTGGAGACTCTTAGTAACATTAGTGGATATTTAGTAGTTGACAAATATTGAACTCGACCATACTGTAACTCTTAGACCAAAACACCGTCATAGAACAAAAAGAGTTATTCCATTACAGTAAAGTCCTTATTACCTGAGGATGTTATTAAATCTTATGTATAAATTATATTACTTTGATAGTGTCAACCGGTGATGCCAATTACAGGCTATATACGGACACGTTGGGTTATATAATAAATACATGAAGATTTGTAGTCATCCAAGATGGGATCTATCACTCCTATTGTAGGAGAGAATATTCTAGATTGTGTTTCTTATGTGTTGGATAAAAATCCGGCCGGTTATTTTTTGAAAGTATTTTATTATATATAATATATATATATTTTTATATATTTTTCTTTAAATTGTTTTATGTCCAATAGTGTAAAGAAACACACATATAAGTGGAGATCGACAGTGTCATTGGTGGTCTAATTATCCCACTTATATGGAATATTTATTGATAGAGGGACTAATATGTAAAATATTATATTGGGGTCTCACATATGAATATCTCTAATCTTTGGATTAAATTGCAATTTGTTGATGGACATGATTGTGATTATAAAATTAGTATGGACTAATTTGCTAAAGATGTAGTGATCCCAAACGGGTCCACGCTACATGTTCTAACCTTATCCGAATATATTTACTCTCTATAAATATGTGATATGAGATTAGGGTTTCTCAATTTTTTGATTGGTGATTGTCATCAAAAGACGGCTACGACAAAAACCCTAATATTCACAATAGTTGCTTGGAGCAAAAGAAGCCATCACTTCTTCCGGATCAAGGGTGAAAAGTTCGAGAACATTCCGTGTGTGCGTTGGAGGATTTTGCGCTTGTGAAATCTCTGTGAGGTAACCCTGATCTTTCACATATATTCATGTGTTCATGTGATTGATCCTTGATAATTAATCAATTGTTGATTAAATATCAATTAATTGTAATTGATAGTCCTAATTTGATTAGAAAGATTTTTCTAACCCTAATTTGATTAGACTGATTTTTCCTAACAGTTATAATGTTAAACGATAGATGAATAAAGTTAAACGGTAAATGATATGGTTAAACGTTAACGTCTACAGTTAAACAAAATATTTTTGAATTATTACCTCTTTTCCTTCGAGAGATGACAAACTCGTCTCTATCGTCGCTTGCTTTCGGTAAGTATTTTCACCGTAGCACAAAGATCCTTGGGATCTTGCAGAACGGACTTTCTTTCCCGGCTCCGGTCACTCAGAAACCGGATGTTAAGCGCTCACCGCGAACCCTTAACATACCCGGTGTTGGTCTTCTTCCCCGCATCTAGATTGCGACTCGGGTAGCGGCTTGTGGTATGTCCTCCATAAGCCACTTGTCAGCGTCGCTTGCGCCCATGCGTAGCGCCCCATTCCAGGTAGATCATCGACATAATCAACGATCCAGTTAGGAACCGAGCATGAGGTATTTGGGAAGAGGATTGTACCCGTGAGGTAGCACCATCGATGGTTTGGCAAAATTCTCCTCTTCTCCCTACGTCCAACGAGTCTGAAGAGTGCTCTCGATGGAGTCTCCGCTGCTCTCGTACGCCTTCGATAAATACCTCTTCGAAAGTCGACCGTGTTTTTCTTCTTCCGAAACACGATCGCCTCCCCATCGCAACGCAAGCCAAGAACGATGCCACATCTTCGGGGCCCCGAAAGTCGCGATGCTTTCCTCGATCCCGAATTTATTGGTGCGGTTATCGTATCTCGCAACGTAGAGTCAAGAAGGGCCCGCTCTTGGTATACAGCCTTCCAACTCGAGAAATGTCATGGAATCGGTGTCCTCTGATGATCTCCCGATGTCGAGGGATCATGTGAACTTTCAATTCAAACTGCACGGTCTCCACTCACGGGTGTCAAGTAGCATCGCCCATTAACTAGATCGACCGCCATAATCACAAGCTGCGATAATAATAAAGACACGTTGTTAGCGGAAATGTAATTTGTTAAACCAGTAAACATTCAGCTCTTAAACACTGATATCATTTTTTAAGTAGTGACGTATACTATTAAACAGAGATACAAATAATTAAACGGAGACGAACTAACTTAAACGGTAAAGCTCATTGTTTAAACGGAGACCTCATTTTTACAACTGCAACCATATCAACTGAAAGGGTAAACGTAGATTATAAACATTACACAAAGCACAACAATCGGAAAACCATTTCGATCGTATACATAGACGAAAATGTAAAACAAAACAAAAAAACCCTAGCCGAGACATCTCCTCGCAGACTAACAAAACCCCACCGATTAATCCCCTAAAAAGCTTCAATGTCTTCCAACAAAAACAAAAATCACAAACCAAAACCGAAAAAATGTCTCTTCGTAATGAATAGTTAACAAAAAACCATAATGAATACCTTAGACTGCAAAGTGACGAAATGCCGAATACTTGCACGGGACTTCTTCTTCGAGACGCCGTGAAAGGGAAGAGTCGGTAGGGAAGAGAAAGAGTGGAGACGCTGAGTTGAAAGCTGGAGTCGCGAGTTGAGAGAAGACAAGCACTGTAATGCCTAAGAAAAAAACCCACCCACTTTCTCTCACACGCCGAAATGGGTGCGACCACGACTTCAGTCGCAGGGCATTTTCGTCCATAAAATTTTAAATACACTCCGCTTTAATGCCGTCACGTACTTTTGGGGGTTTTCAAAATCATGGAGTTGAAAAGGAAGGGGTTTTTGGGTATTCAAAACCATGGGGGTTTGTTTGGCAATTTGGCAAAGTTGTAGGGTTTTTTTGGCAATTTCCACTTAAATTTAAAATCTGAAGATAAAATAAGAGAAACATTTGTAAGTTTCTTAAATTATTTTGAACTATTGATATAAATTTCTCCCTGTGAGACAAGGAAAATAACATCCAGACAACAAATATAGCTAGAAACAAAACAAACAATGAACTTTGTACTCATTCACTCAGATAAATAACATCTTGTTACATTCTCCACAAATAAACAAAAAACTCCATTAATTTACTGAGATGAACAACAACAAGAGGGTTGCCGACAGTGATTATTACAGCTGAGCAACTTGCAAGCACATCATGATCATTGCATACCACACCGTCCTAAATATTGAACCACTGCATGCACACCAGATAAATATAAAATATTAAAAATAGAGAATATGAACTAAGTTGATGTTAGAGTAATTAAAGAGAGATATACAACATCAATACCAATGCAGATAATATATAATTGCAGTTGAAAACTTATCAATGGAGAAAAATGATATAAAAAGAATGGTGAGAGGTCATATCATAGGTGAAGGTACATTTCTGAAAGTGTGAACAGTGATTATCTGCGTGTGCGCTGCCCCACCCCTATTTATTTCGTTGAGGTTTATGCACGCTTTTTTCTTTCGTAAAGGCCTAGCCGCTCATCTTGAAGACAAAAACAAAACAAACAAACAAACATATGACAGTGGCATGGGATGAGCAAAGAAGAGAGGGAAAACAAATTCCAAGAACTAAAATTGCAACAATGAAGCCTCCTTTCCCTTCGTCCTCCTTCTCCTAAGTTATTGAACTGTTGTCTATTGAACTTTAGTGAAGGCCCTATTTCTCCTGTTTGAATTCAACATTTCAACAAGAAAGTGGTTGAATGAGTGAAGAATACTGTTTTTACCAAATAACTTCCACAAATGACTACCTGAATGATTGTTTAGGTTGAACAGGTTGGATATTAAATGAATTATTTTGACCTCAAGTTATTGCACAGCCATACATTTAAGATTGTTACCCATCGTCATCTTTAAAGAGATGGCATTAATTGCCACAATTATGTCGATGGGTACTCAAAGTCAGTGGCTGTCAACCTTGATCAAATAATGATCAGAGAAAAATAGTTAACAAGTTTAAAAAATCATGTGAATCAGAAATATAACTTTGATATGTGATTATGCGAGTCAGAAATATGACTTTGATTATATAGCTCACAAATTTAAATTCAAGTTGATAATCCAAATCTTGGCGGTGAATTAATTACTTACATTTGACTGATCATCTCAATTCTTCCAAGAAGCTCAAGTTTGCCAAGGTGAAGCTCATATCTTTCGATTTCATACATGTAATGTTTGCTGCAGGAGGATTTCCCAAAGGCTGGACGGAATGCATCACAACAGCAAGGTTTTTACGAACGACCTTTGGGTCTATTGGTATACGGGTCGCCGATAGAGCTCTCACCGAGTGGTGAGAGTTCGATTCTCGGCTGAGGACACATTTCTGGGAGTTGTGAATAGTGGTTGTGTATGGGTGGTTCCAGCACCCACGTGAGCACGGCCCCATCCCCATTTATTCCACCGAGACTTGTGCACGTCCCTGGGTCTATAGTGGGTTCGTCCCGCTCCTCTTTCCCAAAAAAAAATCAGCAAAATTTTTGCTTTTCAGTTCATATAATGCCAAAAGAAATATGCAGAAAGGACTCGATTTCACATGCATTAGCTATAATACATCAGAAATATCTGACATTCAAGCATGTGCGAGATCTAAGAATTCATAAATTGATGAATTTCACAATGCATAACTGAGCGCCTGCTCAAGTGGTCATCTGAAATTATCATAAACAAACAGGGCCAGCTTTATGGCTAAAGAAGGTTTCTTAATCAATTGCAATTTAGTATGTTTACTTTGTCATTGCATAGCACAATTATCGCCTGCCTTGCTTTGCATCTTGAATCCCATGATATTTAATTACAAAACACAATTAAAACAGTAAAACAAAACCCAATATCTAACAGTAACACAGTAAATATCATATAAGAAGACAGAGGCATAACACTCACATTGATAACTCAGCAATCTTTGACAGCACTAGGCCATGAAAATTTTCAAACATATTACTACCAAGTGTATGGGTAGTGAATTTCATCAAAAGAAATCAACTAAAACTAGAAGTTATCACCAGTCCTCTCGCAAGTCCAGCATCTGAAAGAACAGAATCTTGAAATGTCAAACAAGAATTCAATGCAATTGAAGCATAATAGCACAAAAGATATAGGACATAACCAAAACTTTAAAGTCTAATAGTAGCACATTAAATATCCTATAAGAAATGTAAATCCACAAGTGCCACATGCTTTTTTGTGGAAATAAAGCTCTCATTGATAACTTAAGCGAGTTTTATGACTCTACAACATGCAAAAGTTTCAAACATATTACTGTCAAGTGAATAGGTAATGGAATGCAACAAAGAAATAAGTTAAAGCTAGAAGCAGTCACCAGATCATCTCACAAGTGAAAGTGTGTGAGAGAAGAATGGAATCTTGAAATGCAGACCAAGAATTCCATGCTATTGAAGTATAAACCACAAAAAATGGAACATTAACCAGAACAACTTGCATTACTATCCAATAGTACACCAAATATCCATAATAAACGTAAATCTGCAGGTACAACACTATGTTCACAAGTCAAGTGTCAGATAGAAGAATCGAAGCTGGAAATGTATAAGAACCATTGTTTGGAGCTCCTCTGAGTCCGAGAATGGAGGTGACCAAGTTGTATATCTGAATATTCTCAAATGGTGGAACCTTCCTCCCTCTCTCAAACTGAGGTCCATGAGCCACAAAAATGCTTCTCATTGAGAGCAATGCATTGTCATAGCCATGGTCCCCTCCGCATATATTACTCATCGGTCTCTTTGGCACCAATTTGTACCCCTCATCCACAAGGCCGACAATAGGCGGAATCCGATAGCTTGATGAATAATGCAGCCTCTCAGGCAGATCCTCCTTTAGATAAACGCTCAAATGCTGACCATTATCCACCTTACCAGAGCTCAATCCTTGATTCATAGCTGCCACCACCTCCGCCGCAGAGATGTTAACCGGAGGCTGAATTGCCAGCAATGGACCGTAACTTTGTACCCACTTCTCAGGAATTTCAATCCATGGAGATAGATCATCCAGAAAGATGATTCTTTGATCACAAGTGCCGACCATTCCATGATCCCCCACAAGGATGATGGTCACATCTTCGAAAATGCCTCTTCTTTCAAGGCCTGCAATCAATCTACCAAGCATGCTATCAATCCGAGCCACCGCCTTGGTGATCTCCGGATGATCAGGGCCAAAGTCATGGCCTTTGGAGTCGGGTTCCTCAAAGTATAAGGCAACAAAAACAGGGATCTCATCAATGGGAAGATCGAAGTAGCTCAAGACATCATCCACTCGCTTCTCGAAAGGAACGGAGGAATCGTATTTAGGGCAAAATTCAGCAGGGCAATGCCAAGAACCTTTGCTTACCTCTGATCCAGCCCAGAAGTAGGCGGCGGCGTTGAAACCTTGATTGGAGACGATTTCCCACAGTGGTTCGCCGAGCCACCAACGGGCTTCATGGCGGCGCTTAGTGAAGGCGTCGCCGGTGACAGGATCGATGAAAAAGTTGTTGATGATGCCGTGGGATTCAGGGTAGAGGCCCGTGACGATGGAGTAGTGGTTGGGAAAGGTGAGGGTGGGGAAGACGGGTATGAGACCAGGGACGGCTTCGGTACCATTGGAGATGAGGCGGTGGATGTTTGGCATGGGGCACTTGAACTGGTAGCCGTAGCGGAACCCATCGGAGGATATGAGGATCACGGTGGGGCGGTGGAGGGTGGAGTGGGAGCGTCGAGCAAAGGATGGGATCAAAGAGGAGAAGGAGAAGACGCATAGGAGGAGAGCAAGAGTTAAGGTGGCGGAGAAGGCGAGGATGGTAAGGAGGAGACGTAAGGAAGATCTACGACGATACGAAGGAGGAGTTGGGGAGAGGAGTGTGGTCGTGGAGTCTCGCTGTGAAGGAGACGCCATTAGAGAAGCTTTGCAAGAGCTTACGGAGAAGACGATCGTAGAACCTTTGGATATTCACGATTTATGGGAGTTTTTGCAATTAAACCCTTCTTTAAAATGGGAATAAACGAGGCGAGCTCAACCATGTGGCCAAACCCGATCTGAATCCGAACTTACTTTTAACCGAGCCCGAGCCTTCAAGCTTCATAGATTTCTAAGACTCAAGATAGTCCTTTTTTAATAAATAATACATCATCATCATCATCAATATTATTATTGAAATATATTGTTTTAAATTTTTTAAAAATAATATTAAATTTTTTATAATATATATATATATATTTAAACTTATATTAAAATAAGGAAAAATGAATTAGACGAGTGACGGAGCTGCATCTCTACTCACCCCGATCCAGTTCACCTCGCTCTTTTGACTTGCCTGATCACATGCAGGACTAACAACCAAATCGCTTTAACATTTGAATTCTACCAAAGCGATCTCTCCTTTTTCTAATATTTTACTTTTCGATTAATGCATTTCACTCCGACGAGTTTATTCTATCTTCCTGACGTATCTTCACTTAAAATATATAGTTTTAGTTTAACATCGTGTTTCAGTTTAATTATCACATAAGTTTTCACATAACATATAATGCATTTACGTTTAAAATTTGGCCTTTTCTGTTTAAAATTATGGGTTTCAGCTTAAAATTTGATGTTTTCGCTTTGTTTGCTTGGTTGGAGGTTTTTTGGGGTAAGGTAAGGGAAGAGTTTTTAAAAATCCATGCTTGGGTAGGAGGTTTTAGGGGGAGGTAAGGGTTGAGAGGGGTTAATGGAGGTTTCAAAACCTCCACTTTTCTCTCATTTCTCAACCCTCCAAATTGGAGGGTTATAGAGGTTTTGAGTACCAATGTTTTTTTATTGACCAAAATGGCCATACTCATTTACAAAAATTACAAGATATTTGATTAATTAATATTATTATATTATTCAATTATACAAATTAATATTGTTATATTAATTAATATCATTATTAATATTATTATATAATATTAATTATATAATTGTATTAATTAATTAATATTAATATTAATTATAATAATTATTATATTAGTTAATATTAGTTTATATTATTATATTATTTAATTATATTAATTAATAATAATATTAATTAATATAATTAAATAATATTAACTAATATAATTAATATAATAATTAATATTATTATATTAATTAATAATATTAATTAATATAGTAATAATTAACGGTGAGATTTACATAAACAATGAAGTGAATGATGTATAAGTTTCATTTAATTGTAAATAAAGTTACAATTTTTGTCTTTCATCCTAAGGGTAATTTAGTAATATTACTATATAACCTTACCTCCAATTACCTTCAAACCAAACACAACAAGATTTCAAAACCTCCATTTACCTTACCTTATCCCAAGCAATGAAAGCTTTAAAACTTCCTTTTACCTTCCATTGCCTTACTTTTACTTTATAAAACCTTCTTATACCTTCATCCAAGCAAGCCCTAAAAAACTGAGAGTCAATCCTATTAATATCAATTATTTTTATGTCAACATCAACCTCTTTTACGGCAAAAATGTTTGAAAAGTAACCTGTCAAGAAAAAAAAGGAGGACCCTTTGAAAATATTCAAAATCATGGGATTTTTTTTTAAATACCTTAACTTTAGAGAGACTATTTATTCATTGCCAGTTAAAAGAACCTGTAATATTTTTGTAATAAATTATTATTAATGATCCTATAAACAAGCATCTTAATATTGCTATAAATATTCTAAAAATATTTTATATGAATGAATTTATTGCTAATACTATAAACAATTATACTAATAATTTTTATAAATGATTCTTATAAATGAACTTGTTAATGATACTATAAACAAATCTCTTAATGATTCTTATAAATAAGCTTTTAATGTTATTATAAATAAATTGTTCATGAGCATTAACGAGCCAAGTTTGATGGTGTTTAAACTTGACTCGTTAATGATCATGATTAATGCTCAAGCTAGGCTTATTTACCTTATGAGTTTAAAAAGATAAACAAGCTAAGCTGAGCCCTTAACAAGTCAAGCTCTTCGAGTTTTTATGAACGAACACATTAGTTCATTTATAACCTTATTCTTTATAACAAAACAAAATTTGAAAATTTCAAAAAGCTAAATGAAATAAAATTTATTTATTTATTTTTTTTAATTTTTTTGGCTTTTGTACCCTGAAAATCTGTGGGTGTTACATGTATAACCTTTAATAACACAATAACATATATATCCCTTTTAATGTCTTATGCAGCATCAAAATATATTTTACACGCAAATGCCTAAAAAAATTATGTGCATAGCATTCCTTAAAAAAAATAATAATTATTAAATTAATATTTTTACATGTATATCATTAAAAAATAAACTCATTCTATTTATTACAAAGTTTCTAATGATAATTAAGTTAATATTTTGAAATACATACCTTGAAAGAAATCTAAAGTAGTTTTATCCGTTATAAGGTTAGTTTAGAAAATTTTAAAAAAAAATAATTATAAAAAATCAATATTTATATAATTATCAACATATTTTAAAAATGTAGATAGAGAAAGAGAGGTATATGCAAAACTTTTACGAGGCATCCTTAACATTTGGTTTTATTGAGAGATAAATATAATTATGTATACAAACAAAAAAAAAACCCATGAAATTATATATATATATATATATATCCTTCACAAATTTTAAAATCATTCATAAATGTCATTTGACTTTTAAATTTCGTTTTACCAAAATTTAAACACCAACATTGAACTACTACCAATAGGTGAGTGGTAGTACATACACAATATATTTTTTCTCAAAATATAACTTTTTATTTAATAAATAGTAAAACTACTCTTTCTAAAATCCCAGAGTTCAATACTTTGCAATGCTGCAATTTGGGCAATCACAGCCCTGTGCCCAGATATTATTTTTAATTTTACCATTAAATTGGGGATATATATATATATATATAATAAATTTTAGTTATATGTTTAAGAAGGATGCAAATGAAAAAGAAGAGCGTGATTAATAAAAAAATCAGGGAGTGTTCTGCAAACATTACAAAACCCAAATGAGATAGGCAAAAAATGAACTAACACTTGAGATACGTACCCTACAGTGATGTCCTTCAATTAAGGTTAAGTAGGAAGATGGAAATCAGAAGTCATACTTTGTTCTACCACTTGCCAAGATGAGGCATAGCATGTCTGATAAGTTTGAGGTTGAGTTGAATAAGTTCCAAGATTCCAACATTAAACGATTCCTCGAACCTTTGAAATGAACAACCTGAACAACAATGGAATAAACATTTCAACAAAACTAACTTAAGATGAGTCTTGATAACTTTTTATCATTCTTCACCTTTACATCAAGTGGCATGCCATGAAACTGCCCGGCGCCCTCGGGAGGGGTCCAGTTATAAATTGCACATGGTAAGAAGAGCACCGATGTTCCATTCATGTCACCTGAAAAAGCTTCATGTCTGGAAAATTTCTTGAAAGCAAATGAAAGATGAGATTTGACAACCCATGCGAGGGCTAATTGATCACCGAGCATGCGTGAAGCTTTCATGTATTTAGTGCTATAAACTTCCAGTACTTCCTGTAGGAAAGCCTTCGCTCTAGATACAGAAACAGAAACATTAGTTTTATGAGTACAATTTGGAGAATTTATAGTTATGTGAAGAATGAACCTGAGAATTCCTTCTACAGTGCCTCTAATTGCAATGAATCCAGAATTTAGAGGTTGATCTTTGTTGTTACGAAAAGTGAGGGCCAGGTGGAAGTTGGGATATTCCTGGAATATGTGTGCAAGATTATCCACCACTGCGATATCAGAGTCAGTAAAAATGTAATGATTAACACACTTCAGCCTCTCAGGATGCTCCTCGAGCTTTTGTTCCAAAAATGTCTGCATTATAAGCAACTCAAGCTTTAGTTGAAAAGGCCCATTGGTAATACATGCGTATACATACAATGATAATTAAAAGATAATTCCAATGACGGCAAAAAATCCTGAGAAGAATCACGGATTTGGAAATTCTAATAAAAATAAAAAATTTTCCCAGCAGGGATTATAAAGTAGACACCACCTTCAGTTTGAAAGACAAATATCTGGTTCAGAAACAAAGGGTATGCACAATATCATTTTACACCAAGAATAGAAAGAATAAGTTTTCATAACAATGAGTTGACAATGGTAATAAAAAGGTGACTGTATACTATTAAGCTGCATTTAGCTGGGAATGATCAGAAACCATTAAATCATTGGTTTCAGGTTCTGAAAAATTAAGATTTGTATGAAATGGAAATTATATCCAAATGAGAAACATAATCCCATCTTCTATGTAGCATAATGTGTGTGCCTATCTTAAACATTGAAGAAATAATAATCTAAATACAAAATAATGTGCCACAAATTATAGCACCTATGGGACACCTTGATAAGTAACAAATAGAAGACACTCAATAGGACGTGTGTTCTATGATGCTGAAAAGAGGAATATTCTTATAAGAATAGCTATCCTGGCTCCCAAGAATGCACATTGTCTAGTGGCATCACAAAAAATTGGAGGAATTTAGAATTGAACTACATAAAGTAGACATTAATCTCCTTTAATAACTGTACAAAAATAAATAAATTACTGATAATAGCAATGTGATCTTACAATGTAGGACCTGATTCTCTGAAGCATCAAATTTTCACGAGAATAGTCCCCATGAATGGCTAGAATTGTTGCAACGTTTTTTTCCACTGAAAACTCAGAAGCAGGATCAGTCAATATGATCACATTGCTTCTTGGCATCGACACCTGCAGAATTCTACATATAAGAGAGAGAAGTTAAATAAAACCTTCACTAGATTGACAGTGATTTATTCTAGTAATTTTATCATGCACCCAATCTAGCTATGTGGGCCTTCAATGCAACTCAAAGATTCATTCAACATCAACATCAGTTAAAACCATACAAAAAAGGCAATAATAATCCAAATGAAGTTGACAATTAGAAAGTTTAATCTTCCTGATCAAAACTTTCCAATGTTAGGAGTTGCAAATAGCAAGCTTAGAAGAACAAGGATCTATACCGCATCTACATTTAAAAAAGATCAAGTAAGAACTTACGAGCAAGAGATTTGTTAAAGAAATAAGAGCTTGGACTATTAAAAAAATATATAAAATAAAAACACACAAACTAGCTAGTTTCAAGAATAAGCAGCATATAGTACCTGTATGAAGTTAACAAAAATGTTGAGGACGGCCATGGACCTTTCTGTCTTAGTGTATGAGGTGTTACCAACAGTAACTGTACCAAGTGATTTATCATCAACCTTTGCAGATTCTGTTTTCAGATGACTATTGTACACCGTGAATACTGTGACAAAAGTGACAGTATCACAGTTATTAGACTCCCGATTTGTATTCGATGAGTGGATCCCATTCATAGCTTTTAGACCTGTGAAGACAGAGAAAGGATAAGAATGGGGACTTTGAATAAGTCATGATAGAGTTAAGCATAACAACAAACTTGCATCTTCTGTGCCTCAAAAATTAAATATTTTTTTCTGACATTTGCAGCAGAGTGCTAACAAAAATTGATCTTGTATAGGTAAAAATCTATGTTCATGCTTTCTATTGTAAAACAGAAAATCCTGAAATTCCATGCTTTAAAACTAATCAACCACTAAAAGATCTGACGAATATATTCAAGCGTGATCCTCTAGGTTGGTCTGTCAATAAGCTACAAGCAAAAAATATACTACTTCAAACCACAATCGTACCAATTAACAGGGGCAAGATGAAAGCTTGGTATTTGCCTCTTGTAAATGAATCAAAAAAAGCAAACTTTATCACAGCTACTGAAACAAAAATGAAAGAGCAATTGAAAAACTCGTAAATGATACATGAAGTAACATTGAATGGAGTGGTTTACCTTGGCATTGAAGGCGATCAGGCATGCCTTGGCCAGCGGCTGGACCAAGAACAATATGATCTGATTTCTTGGAAGGATTTCTCCGTGGAGTCTGCGAGATTGTCCTGCGATGTAAATCGGAAACTGCAAATGATGATTAGTTAGAAAATCAGAAGAATTCAAAGATGAAATAGGATTCAAAGAGGCGAAACGAGGAAATGCGAGAGAGAGAGAGAGAGAGAGAGAAAACTCACCAGTGAGCAGGAGAGGGAGAACGAGAAGGAGAGGGATGAAGAAGAGGTATGGACTTCTCCATCTCCTACATATCGCCATCGTTGGTAGGATCTCAATCTCGATCTCAGTCTCGCTCTCGATCTCTCGAAATCGAGAAGACGAACAAAATGAATGAACTATTCGATAGCGGATTCGGATTCGGATTCGGATTCTATGGGAAACCCGACCCGAAATGCCGAGTTTGCAAGTTTATTGTACAGCCCTCTCAAGAATTTTAAACAAGTGTTTTGATTATTGTTTTTATTAGTCCTTAAAAGTAAATAAAATTTTATTTTTAATTTTTTAAATTATACAAATTCATTTGTTTTGATTTTAAACTATAATAACATGTATATTTTACTCCTTTTCTTGGTGTGTACGCTAGGTCACTTAAATAGCGGGAAGAGCTCTGAGGAGGTCGGAAGCTTGCATTTTAGGGTGATTTTGCAGTGAGTTGATGGAGCTCGTTCAGGGATGGTGGAGGAAGTTCATTCCGGGGTTGTTGATGATGGAGGCACTGAGCTGTTGAAGATGGAGAGTCAATTATGGAGATGAAAGCGAACCCTAAATCAGATGATGCCATTGCACCGAAGGGTGAAAGGGAATCCTGCTGCTGGTATGTTGAGGTAGTAGTAAAGGAATTTAGATGAGTTATGCTTGCAATCTACTTGTAGGAAGCGTTTGATGATGGGAAAGAGAAACAAAATCAAGATCAAAGGTTGAAACTTGGGTTGCTTTGCTTTGCGGATAATCAGTTGAAGGGAGAAGGGGAGTAGACACGATTTCATTTCTCCATCTGTACTAAATAGCCAGAGAATTGTTAGATTTCATTCGAGGATGGGGGTGATGAATGAGGGAAAAACAATGGAAGAATACTTTAGTTGGTTGTGACTGTATGGAATGCAGCCACGATTAGGAAGCGTTTCAATGCAATGGGTTGTTCAAGCTAGATGGAGGAAATGTGGGGTGAAGTAGGTGTCTCCAAAGGTGAATGCTGATATGTTTCTAATTAGATTCTCTAGTGAGGATGGCTGTGATGAGGTACTGCGAGGATGGGCCTTTCACATTTGATAGTCATCCAATAATATTAATGAAGAAATGGCATCCAAGAATGAAGCTAGATAATACTATTTGTGCTTTGCCTGTGTTGGATTCAACTCCCTGGTCTACCTTGAGTGGACCAATAGAATATGCTAAGAAGGATTGGAAAGCATGTGTGGAAACCATTATATTAGTGATAGGTGTACTATCTCTAAATTGAGCTGGAGTGTGCTGAGGAATTCTTGTGGAGATGGATTCTGATGTCTAGGGTCCAGAGATGATCGATCTGAGTGGATGATTGAAAGAAAGATGTTGTTCAACAAAGTTCTCTATGGATGGAAGCCTTGCCTTCTATTTGTCTGCGGGTTGGCCAGGAAGTTTGGGGCATTTAAGAACAAGATTGCAAGGAAGGAAAGAGCACTGAGAAATTGGATTTGGAAGAATGAAGAAGAAAGCCAGAGGCAAGAAGTACAGTTTCAGCAGTCCAAAAACTACAGAGAGAGGCAAGATGTGGGGTTGGGAGATTTGGAAAATAATGTGAGTACAAGGTACTGGTAGTAAATGGAGGAAATAGTTAAAGGGAGAGGAGGCAGTTTGCTAGCAAGGAGATTGGGCCTGATCACAGTAAACAGATTGATTCTCAACAGCAATTGGTGCAGGACAATAGTGGCAGCCCAGGGTTTTGGAGTGGTGGCGCAAATTACTGGCGGGAAAAGGGTGGTGAATCCTTGATTCGGTGGAATTAGTAAATTGAATAGTTAGCAGGGATACTAGTGCAGTAACAGCTTTGGCTGGTATCCTAGATGTGGCTGCAGGGGTTGAAGAGCTCACTGTGAATGTTGGGCAAGGTGGTAGAGGCAGGGGTGGGAAGCGCGGAAGGCTAACCTACCCAGATAGTTTGTCAATGATTATATCCTGGAATGTTAGAGGACTTAACAGGTCCTCCTGAAAGCCAATCAAAGGATTAGAGGTATGATTGCAAGATATAGGATTGTTGTTATGAGTGTTGTGGAAACCTGGAGTAAAAGAAGAGAATATGCAGGCAGTGTACGAGGAGTATTTGAAGTTAAATCAATGGAGTATGAAACATGAGTACTTATGATGAGTGAGCTTGGGAGAATCTTGATTTTAGTTTGATTACTCGTCATAGTATGTTGAAGTTTTGGAAAGTGAGTGCTGCAGTTTCAATTCATTGTGAATCAGATCGGGAGATGAGATTGTTTTTATTGGAGCATGTTGTGTATGGATCATATGATCCTCGGAAGAGAAGAGTGTGTGTGGATGGATTTAAGCAAGAGTTTGAGATTGTTTGGACTCGTCCGCTGAGCTGCGCGAGATTTCAATGCAGTGATTAGCCAGTAATGCTGGCAGAGTTAGGAGGTGATCCTGTAGATGAGAGAGGCTTACAGATGAGTTTTTCGGAACCGGTTTTATACCTAGAGATCTAATTTGACGGAACTGCATGTATAATGGATCCGAAGTTGCTTGGACTAATTTTCAAAGAGAAGGGTGACAGAAGGATTTTTAGAAAATTGGATTGGTGTGTTTGCAGTCAAGTTTCCCACGGTATAAAAGAGACATGAACCAGTGTGTTTCTGTAATCAATTGCAATATTTCAGATCATTGTGCGAGATTTTTGACTAATATCAAGCCATTTACAAGAATGAGAAAGGAGTTCCATTCAGATAATATGTGGAGTGAGGCACCCTGTCAAGATTGTAGAAAAGAGTTTGGAGTTTTGCCGATGGCGAGGAAAGCTGAGCCTATGCCGGCTATATCAGAGGTTGAGGTTGCTTAGAGTTGACTTGAGAGCTCTCTTAATGAGGGATGTGATAAAAGTGTCGAGGCCAGAGTATGTCAAAATGCCGTGTTGAGTGGAGGAGGAGATTAAAGGAAGTTGCTGAGATGTGAATCTACTTTTAATAGCCAGGAGTTCAACAGGAGGAGAAATCAAAAATTGTGCAGTTAACCGATAAGAAATTGATTTAAGTGGGAGGAGGTTGTTTGAGGCAAAAGTCAGAGATGTCAATGGGTTCAAAGAAGGTGATCAAAATGCTAGAGATCTTTAGAATTTTGCAACTAGTTTAGAAAGGGCAGCAAGCAACATTACACAGCTGAGGCTTCCTAATGGTGAAGTATGTACAGATCATGATATTACAATGAGACTTTACTAACACATTTAGGAACTTTTTGGGAGGAACTGGAAACTACCAGGAAGGGTTGTTTGACGAGCTAGTTTTCAAAAATGATTGTTACTGAAGAGGCTGGTGACATGCTTTGTAAAAGGGTGACCTGATGGAAGAATAAAACAAGCATCATGGAGCATTGAAGTGATGATAAAAGCCCTGGTCCAAATCGGTTTAATAGTTTTCTTCAAAGAGAGTATGGAGCATTGTGGGAAAGGAATTTTGTTTACATGGCCATTAAGGAGTCCACTGGATTGATGTTAAAAGAACAAGCAAATTCTACATTGGTCACATTAATTCCTAAAGTTGTCAGACCTGAATCAATGTAACAGATTTTAGACCTATATCATGTTGTAATGTGATACTACAAAACCATTTCAAAATTCTAGCTTAAAGTAGATTGGGGATTATTCTGAATGAGGATTGTACATTTAAACCAGTCTGCATTTATTCCTGGGAGGCTAATTTCAAGATAATATCTTGCATTAGCACTTGAACTTCTTAGGGGTATCACAGAAAAGCAAGTTAGTGTTGTGGCCGGGTGAAGATTGACTTGCAAAAGCATGACTCTCAATTTCATGGGACTTCCTAGAAGAGGTGATGTTGGCTTTTAGGTTTCCAGATCCTCTCAAATTGGTCGTTAATTCTAGTTTAGAACATATGTCATTTTCAATCATGATTAATGGAGGCAGATGGAAGGATTATTTTTCCTGGGAGGGCTGGTTTAAGGCAAAGAGCCTATCTCACCAAATGTTATTGTTGTGTTAGCCATAAGGAATATCTAACAGAGTCCTTTCTGGGCTGATGGGGATGGGTTGTAATTTCACAGAGAAAGTTGTCAGGAGCTTCAATTCAAACCATCTATGCTAGCACGATGATCTCTTTGTAGTTTTGCAGAGCAGTGATGTTAGATCTATTACACTGTAATTCACAAGGCCTGATCATTTCAGTGGGATTTCAGGATTGAGCTAAATATGCAGAAGAAGAGTGAAATATCTGGAGTGGACACAGGATATGCAAGAGAATTCAAATCTTCAGAGGTTATACTGGGTTCAAGGAAGAGTACTACCGAGTCAGAAAAGTATCGTGGTCTATCCTTTGGAACTTTTCAGCTAGAATGAAGAAGGAGTGCCAAAGATTTCAGTTTCTAAGATTACTGCCCAGGTCAGAGGCTGGACTGTTGGGAGACTTTGTCTTGTGCGGTGATTGCAGCTGGTGAAGACTCCAGTGTTGTTAGTGTGCGGGTGTGTTGAGTGTTCAATATTCATGTTACCAGGGGTGTGTGATTACTGAGTCGGAAAGAGTTGTGTAGGATTTCTTGTGGCATGGAAATGATGGGGTGAAGAGGGTGAGACTTATTGGCGTGGAAAAGGTGTGTAGCCAAGGTTTGGGAGGGCCTGGGAGTAAAACCATTGATGATGTGGAATCAAGCAATACAAGTGAGCTTATATATGGGAGTTGATTCAGGAGAAGAGAAGACCTTGTGGGCCATATATGGGTGATCAGGACCAAATTAAAGAAGTTGAGTGTATTACAAAAACAGTTGATAGTAGTTGGAGTGGAGGAACGTTTACATGAGGCTAGGAAGTCGCTCCGAGAACCTTTGCTGCAATTGTCAGATTGGAGATGGGAAGAGCTTTCTCATTTGGTATGATCAACTAGGTGTAGAAATGGAGATTCTATTGTGAAGAAGAGAAGGTCGTTTTCAGGGATAGAAGTTTCAGGAACCTTATATGTCAAGGAACTACTAAAGAGGGTGATTTGAGATATTGGAAAAATGGAAGGATGGAATTACTACAGCTAGATGGGGATGCATGCAATGGCGGATGTACTGATGTTCCTCCAATGATGAAGATGTGTTTTGGATGATAGTAGAAACAAGACTACATTGAGGTGGACGACCAGAGAAACAGGGGATGTTTGGTGTTAATTTGGCTTTGAAATCGCAAGTACAACCCTAAGGAGGAAGTGTGTTGGGCTAAATTGGTGTGGTCAGCTAGTAATGTCCCAAGACAATCTTTTCGTGTTATAGTTGGCTCTACAAGGAAAGTTACTTACTAAAGACAAGTTGTTGCAATGGAGGATTGTTGAGTCAGATGTCTGTGTACTCTGTAAAGCAGAGGTGAAAAAGATTGAACATCTCTAATGTGTTTTTTCTAAGGCAGTGTGGAGCAAGGTTTTTGTTGGCAGTCAATGTGAGGAAGAAGGATGACTACAATGGAAAAGAGATCAGTTGGTTCATTCGAAAAAGTAGGAAAGAGACATTACTTGCAAAAATGAGAAGAACTGCCTATGACTGCTTGTGTTTACACATTATGGAGAGACTAGGAATGAGGCAATTTTTCAGAATAGGTGTGTTACTGAAGTAACAGTTTTTGACCAGATAAGGAGGTTATGATATTCAAGTATCAAGGGTATTCTGACTAAAGAAAAGAAGCTGGGAATGGGCTTATGACTAGATGGTTTGTTTGAGTGCAAAGCTCAGGTAATGTAAAGAAGATGGTTGGTAAGAGGGGCAAGGGGAAGTTATAACTGTTAGTGGAAGGTGATAGGCTGATGAAAGATTTGTTTTGGTGAAAAATAATGAAGTGGAGTTCAGCTGGCTAGTTGGTAATGGATGGTTTTTAAAAAGAAGATGAATAGTATTTGGGTAAGGTTGGTGCTGGTCCTGGTGCCAGATGGAGTTTAGTGAATGGTTTTGAAGTGGAGGAAGTTGGAATAGTTGGAAAGGTGAGATTCAACTAGAAAATGATTGGTTGTAGATTGACTGTGGGGTTATGTCTGGTGTTGTTAGCTGATTGGTTGACCATCCATTTTAGTTGAGTTTTTAAAATGTTTTGTAACGTTAAACTAATAAATATTTCGATTTTGGTTTGACCACATAGTATATTTCCATCGCTTTATATAGAATGAAAAAAAATTAAAATAACGGTTTATCCATCTTTTCCAATATATATATATATATATATTATAGATAAACTAACGAAACACTGTATAGCGCTGATGATTTACATAGGCGAAATATATATATGCAAGTGTTGTAGTACTGTATCATCCACTGTTTATCAAGATGACAACTGTTTAAGTGAGTCTTATTGATCATTTGTTGGAGAAATTATATCTCTCTTCTCTATGATTATATGGTATGGGGATTTATTAGCTCAATATGGTTCTTAAAATTTTTTTAAATATACATGTGACAAACATTCATTGCTCCATGTAAATTATACTGCATATCCAAATTAATTAGACATAACTGCAGGAGGGTCATTTTATTCCACAGTCTTATCTAATTCCTCGGGTCGATTCTCTTTTGGACCAAAGACCCAGGGTAAGGCGTAGTTTACCGTCACCTTTGAAGAAGACCTATGTACCCATTTGTTTTTTTGACAAACTTAAAAAAAAAACACTTATATAGCTTATTTTTTTAAAAAAAATGAATAAAATACAATTCATATACTAAAATATTCTTAAACGTTGAAAAGCAAGACCAACAAAACCCAAACCTGTAAGTTTTATGGCTAATTCTTTATTTTATTCCAACAAGTGACAAACTTGGTAAATGGTGAGGGTCTTATAGTGACATATTAGATATTATAAATAATTCAATATTAAAATTGGCGTAGAGTTTCTTGCTTGTTAAGTTGTAATATTATAGTTCAATCTGCCATTTGGCTCAGTATTCTTTTCAGAATGGAATTTCTCTTATGGGTTCTTAAGACCAGTGTGATTCGCTGACCTTTTTTACATGCTCAATCAAATCAAGGATCAGAGATGAGATCAATTATCACATAATTTTATTATTTATTATTATTATTATTATTATTATTATTATTATTATTATTATTATTATTATTTATACAACGTGGTCAAGTTACTCCCACACATGTTTTGTTATTATTTGATCTCAGTCTTATATTAAAAAGATGTCGAACCTTTAATTTGGGATAAAAGTTAATTATTTCACAATTAAACTATCATGCGCTAACAATCCTCACACATGTAGAAAGCAAAATATTAATGTATATACATATATAATTGATGATCGTTTAGTTTATTAGAATCATTCTCTTATATATGTTGAGTGTTTTGCAAAAAAAAAATTTTGAATTTTAGCTCATCTGTAAAACAGAAATATATTGAGAGCTTAACTCCATACCTGTCAATATCTCATAAAAAAAAAAATCTAATTTAACATATAAATCTAATCTATGTAAAAACTTAAATTAAAAAAAAGTGAACTTAATTGAGCAGAATAAAAAGAAACAACGGGTGGTCTCTCTGGTTAAAATAAATAATCCATGACAACTTTATTTATTTTCAGTCAAAATATCAAAATAGTCTCTCTATTTTGTGTTTTCTGTCTTTTTAATCCCTCTAATATGAAAATCGGTCTTTTTGTCACTCGTATTTTTTTATATTTTTATCTTTTTAGTCCTCCAATTGATGGATCCGCCTTTTCGCGTTCTAGTTGATGAATTGAGACGATGAAAATGTGAATACGAGACTGAAAAAGGCGATTTTATAACTAAAAACAAAAATATGTAAATCTGAAAAAGATGGATTTTATATTAGAGAGACTAAAAAGACGAAAAATGAAAAAAATAGATGGGACCATTTTTGATATTTACAGCTTTTATTTTTCATAAGTACATGTTTTTAATTTATTTATATTTTTGGGGATCAAAATATGAATCTCATCAAGTTCTACACTTCAGCCACGTGTTTCCATTAAGATCTCGCCACGTGCCCAACCGTGCCGGCCCCGTAAGGCCCATTAATTTTATATTAATAATAATAATAATAATAATAATCGAGTCAAAGCCCTCTCAAACTCTCCATCTCTCCACCGACGACGATGGCGGGCTACGGCACGATCCCTACCTCGTCGGCGCCGGAATCCGGCCATACTATGGACTTCATCTCTCGAGCCAAGGAGAGAGGCTACTCCGCCCTCGCCACTCGCCGGCCATGGCGCGAGATGGTCCATCGCCACGCCTTCAATCTCCCTCCAAGCCTCGGCGAAGCCTATCTCCGGATCCGCACCAACATCGCCTACTTCTCCATGAACTACGCCATCATCGTCCTCGTCTTCGTCTTCGTATCCCTCCTCTGGCACCCCATCTCCCTCATCGTCTTCCTCCTCACCATGGCTGCCTGGCTCTTCCTCTACTTCCTCCGCGACGAGCCGATCGTCCTCTTTCACCGAACTATCGGTGACCGCACGGTCCTCATCGTCCTCTCTGTCGTTACCCTTGTCCTCCTCCTTCTCACCAACGCCACCGCCAACATCCTGATCTCGCTGCTCGTCGGCCTCATCGTCGTGTTGCTGCACGCCGCGATGAGGAGAACGGACGATTTGGGCTCCGAGGAGGAGGGCGCTGGCCACTGGTACTCTGTTGTTGGGGAGACCTTCAAGGGCTCGCCATCGTCGTAGCGCTTCGTGATTCGATCTCATCTATCCAGGCATGTCGCATGTTCCTTTTGTGTCAGAGTGTTACTGATCCTTGACATACTGCATATTTGGTTTCACTCTTCTTCTGATTTTTCTACCATTTGTGCAATTCCATATAATATGTTTGCTTTGATTGTGAATTAGTATGTTTTGAAGTTCCACAAAATATGTTTGCTTTGATTGTGAATTAGTATGTTTGTGAAGTACTCGTTCATTTTAGACATTGGGATCAAATTACATCTTATCATTGTTTCAATGCTTACAAGTTTGAATTTTTAATGAGATGGAACTCTTCATATAATGCATTAATTGTTTCTCTAAATTTTCGTTTTAAAGCAGAACTATTGTGATCTCCGTTTGGTGCTCTTTCTTGTCATATCACTATGCTTTGATGCCTTGGATTTGCTGATAAATCTATATCATTTAGAAGCACATTTGATTGAACAGGATTAGTTGCACATCAACTGGTTAGTTTACACTGAAAGAAAGCATTTTAGTTTGAATTTGGGATTTGTTCATTTTATCCATTGGGATCAAATTGCATCTTATCATTGATTCAATGCTTACAAATTCATGCTTTTTAATAAGATGAACACTTGGTGCAATGCAATGGGCAGCAGAGTCTATTTGCTGTTTCTTTGACTCTGTCCTTCCAATGGTAACATGGTGAACACTGCGTAGTGATTCCTTTTCATGTCAGTATGCCTTTATTTTCTTGGATATGCCAATCTATCATTTATAGGGTCACATTTAATTGAACAGGACCAGTTGATGGCTATCAACTGGTTAGTTTTTAAGGAGAAAATAAAAAAAAACATTTTTAGTTTCAATTTAGGACTGGCATCTTCATTCTAAAACTTGCTTTCCCTTTATGATTTGTTTGGGTAACTAGTACCTAGCAGGTTGGAAAATGAACTCTGAGACATGTAGGCATTGAGACATTAGAAAAATGAGAAGGAAAAGCCCTCATCTCATCTGCTATTCTTTGCTTTTTAATTATATCAAGAGAAAAGAGGGTGTGGATGAGTTGGTGAATGGCTTAAAGCTTGTGGAGACTGTTGATGGATGGAGCTGGCAAGGGGCCCATGTATGTGGAGGGCTTGTTCCATTTCTTCTTCCCAAACTTAAGGACCATTATGGATTCCATTGCAGTGATTTCACCCATTCCATTGCAGTACTATAATGTGCTAAAAGTTTTGATTGTTCCACGTCAAAGAGACATTGAGAAGTGGAGAGGTAACAGTCAGTCATCTGGATCTTAGGGAGAGAAAGCTTTGGGACCGGGGTTACTGCAAAACACATGGGAATTGGACCCATGTTTCTATCTTCTAGCATTTGTGAGATCTGAATAAAAGAAACCCCAGTGAGCTTTGGTAGTGAAAAAGCTAATAGTGATTTACTGTAGCAACATCTTGTTTGGATATGAGTTGGAAGCTTTCACTTTTCTAGTGAATCAAGGTCCCTTGAGTTGAGTGGTTCTATAGGAAAAGTACAAGAAAAATTTTTCTTAATTCATGCTCTTATGTTAGTTCACTTTATCTAATTCATTTGTAAGTAATATGTCTGAAATTTTTTTCGTATGCTTTTATGGATAGCTTGGTGTAAATTTTTCGGCTTGTCTATTAACTGCATTTCAGTATTTGTTATCAGGTATTCATTATCCGTCTATAATTTATTATTTTAAGCCGCATCAGACTTGGTTAGGAGCCTCGGGATTTTTATTTAGAGTGTTATAAATTATAACTATTGGTTATAACCATCCCCGGAGATTCTGTTGTGTTTTTTTTTTTTCAAAGTGAACAAATTACGGTAGGTGTGAACAACCATTTTCCCCGTTATGTCATCAATTGTCGAGTGTGATGGATAACATCACTGCTCAATAGTCGTTATCATTCTTTAAAGTAGTATTTCTTTCTATTATTTTTTTAATCTATATAAACAGTAGCTTTACTCTTTGTTTTCGAATATGTTTTCTCCACAATGACATGAATATTTTACAAAACATCGGTGGCAATTGTTTTACGGAGCTTTGGTTACAAGTTAAAAGCTTAGGTTGACAAGAAATGTTTGTGCTTGTGCTTGTTTAAAATTTTTCTTTCGTTTTTTTAAGAATGTGGTTTATTGAATTTTTATTAAATATTTAAAATTAAATAGAAATAAAAATATGTCGATTAAGAGTCTGTTTTAGCATGAAAAATATATATAGATAATTTTATTATATAGGAAGTGTAGAGTGATTATTATAAAAAAATTATAAGATATTTTATTTCATGAGAATGAGTGTTTTGGTTAATAAAAATAAAAAAATTATGGAGATCGGCTCGATCGGCAATTAGACCGTCTGTGAGACCAGTCGCGTCGTCGGAGGTCGGTGGATCACCAGTGGACTCACCGGCTGTCACCGAAGTTAGTTAGCCGATGGCCGTACCACTACGTGGATCGCTGCTGTCGCCGGGAGACCGGTGGACTCATGGTTGATCGCCAATGGACCAATGACCCGGTCACCGGTGGTGCATGGTTAGGGCGATCGCTGGTCGAGCCATCGGTGGATCATCGGCGTGTCACCCGAGGCCGTGGATCGGGCTGGTCGGACCATCGGTGGATCGTGACCGTAATCGGAGGTCGATCCGATGCCGATCACCGACCCGGACAGTGGCTAGTCGCCGAGGCCGCCGGGCCATCGGTGGATCTTTGGGCTCGGTGGCTGGATCAAAAAGAAAAATTTTTACAATGAAAAAATATTCCAATAAGAGTAGAATATTTTTTTATGTCATAATACCTATATTATGTCATAATTTTGTATTTTAAAATAAGCACTCAAACAACTAATATGGTATAATTCTCAGAAAAATATTAAATTATGAAATATTGTATGGATTATGCCAAAATTTTAGGCTATCTAAACAGGCCCTAATGTTTCACTGCTCTATTAAGTTCTAAAAAGATGGGGAAATATTAAGAATTCCCAGTTTTCCCCCAAAAATCTGATTATATCTTTGGTTGGTCACCATCATAGAAAAATGAGATACTTGAATTATAATAAGTTTTGGGTGGATCCAAAGTTCCAAACAAAGAGGGTAGTCTTGTTATCCTCTACTTATCTTTAATGACTTGAATTCTTTCTTGATTGAGCTTTTTCTTTTTCTTTTTTCTTTTTTAACCCTTGATTGAGAGAACATTCATTGTAATTTCATTCTTATGCTCTGTCTCGGTATAGGAAGGCAGTCATTCTTTGATAGTGATATTGTTATTTGCTGGTTGATGTGAATTCTTCTAATTTTTTCAAGTCACCCTAAATATATATATATATATATATTTTTTATTATTATGGTTTGGAAAGAGTTGAATTTTTGAGATAATCACTGTATAATCCAGTGAATTATCACATGATAGTTGATATCTCGACACGTGGTTAAAAATCCCTGAGCCACAATTATAATAGTATTGTTCATCGATTGCTTCGATCTAGATCTTATTCATAATACTATATCAAATAGATTTTTATGTGGGGCTTTTTATGAGTAGTTCATATTCTCTTTTTAGGGTTATATAGCTAGGAGGAATTTATGAATTATATGCTTTTTTTATAAATTTTTTTGGGCATGTATGTTGTGAATTTTTATTGTCTCATGTGATATTTATTTGAGTTGATAAATTCTTAAAGAGTCGATAAGTTATCATAATTACTGCATTTTTATATTTGTCTGTCTTTTGATAAACCCTTAACTGAGAGCCGATTGTCTCTTATTGTCAAAATATATATATATCATGACTTCTCGCATGGGAATGAGAGGTTGCTACATCCATAATAATTGTTTTTACTTTTCTAATTCTCAACATTATTAAAGCTATTTAATTGTGTGGTCTTGAGTATCCTTATCACTATTTCACTATATATTTTTGTTCATATATTCTCTCAAAATGTCCTTTTCTTGACAAACAAACATTTATATACATACACCCCTGAAAAAAGAGGTTTTTACGCACAAACTCACACACACTCTGTATATTATAGTTCTTATACTTCTACATTGCTAAATATTGTTTATTTTTTATACATTTCACAGATTATATATTGTGTTTTTTAATATCTTTTGCATTCCAATTTTAGTTATTTATAAAATAATTTTTTTTAGAGAATATATAAGTTATTTTGAGTTGGGGAGATTTAAAACCTCGATGTAAATAAATTTATATTATAATCAAATTTTTATCAATATAAAAATATTGGGAAGAGTACAGATTTTTTTTTAAAAAAAAAATTAGCATCAATATGACGAAGGTGAATAGACAATCTTGAATCTTCACAAATTAGTCAAACGATTTGCAAGGTCTTAACGAAATTTCAATATTTACAAGGGTATATATGTAAAACATTCTATAATTTTTGGTATTCTAAATTTTCTAATGACAGTGACACTTTGAAAGAACGGTCAATAATAATAATTACGATAATGATAAGGATAATAATTTGATGGAATTTTGATAACCATAAGTCTACTTAATTTATTTTATATTTGACAAATGAAACATGCAAAACAATAGAAATATATTCACAGTAAAAAAAATTAAATATTTAGCCTTGCTCTTTTTATCTTTGCACACAGAGAATATCTTATTATCCATACTGAAAAAAATAGATAAATCACTTCTAATTAAAAGAATAAACAGTACAAAAATCTTACCATCCATACTTACTATACTTATGGTGGGATTTAAATTTTTCATCTCAGTGAATAGGGCTAGCCCAATGTTGATCACTTGATTTATTATATATATATATATATATTAATTTCTAATTTGGGAATCCCATAAATAAAGAACCAAAACCATGATGCTGACTAGAGAAAGAGAAAGGCAAATAACAAGAGCTTTCAAGGAAGCAGCAAAAAGAAAACACTCATTTTTTTTAATGAAGAAAAAAAAGCCCTGCTTACAACTCAGTCAGTCAGTCAAACTCGCCGTCTTACCTAAACCTTCAAGGATTAACTACTAATCCCCTCATTAGCTTAATAATAACTAGCTTTTTGACCATACAATTAAAAGATAATATATATATATATATCTTTCATCATTAACTAGTGTTTTCTCAATCTCCGGCGACCATTCCAGCAAACTTCATGACTCCGTCTCCGGCCGTGCCAACGTCCTGGCCACCATCCGAGTCACTGTCTCTTTGAAAGAAGCTTCATCCCAGTCACTAGCCTGTGACATCATTAGATTAATTAAATATTAATTAACTTAAAAGTTAGTCTTAATTGTGAAATCTTTAGGAAACTTCTGGTTCTCTGAATGTCAATCTAAGTAACCTATAGTTTAATATAATTTAAGCACATTGGTTGTTTGGTGATCAAACTATCAAAAGTTAATCAACAAGAAAGGAAGAAGAAGAAAGAAAATAATATCAAATTAATTGATGTGGGACTATTAGTTACTTACTTCGATTTGTAACGTTAGTGTTCCTCGTGCGAACATATGTATGTGTGGCGGCAATGTGCTCGCATTGATCGACACCAAATTTATAAAACTCATCGATTTAAGACATTCGAGAACCCGAAGGATGAAAACTATTATATCACATTCTTCCCTGACATCTATTGTGAGGGTGATTCTTTGGCCTTGTGAGGTTGATTCAGAGAGTCTTGTGATTTGAACCTTGAATTTTTCATTTGAATCATCATCAGCATTTTCTGGGATTTCATCAGCAAACAAGAGCTTCTTTTCTAGTATTTCATTCTTTTGTTTAAGTTCAGAAATCTCAGCTTTCAGAGTGTTGAGATAGTCCTTTGTGTTTGCTAGAACTGAAGCTTTGTCTTTCTATAAATACAAAACAAAATAAAACAAGTTAATTGCATGAAATATTGATAAAAATTTGGAATTGAAGTGCAAATATATATATGTAGTTGTAATTTGTAAATACCTTAAAACCAGGAGGGAGGAGATTTCTGAGAGCAAGGAAGCTCTCATTGAGTTTTTCTCTCCGTTTTCGCTCGGATATCATATGATGTAACTGATTACTAGTTGGCCTTTGATCTTGGAGTACTGCTGCAGATTTGAACTTAATGAGATTGATTCTTTTTGAAAGAGCAATGGCCATCTTGATCATCTTTTGGCTGTGCCATGTGGTGTTCTTGGGATCAGTTCTTGGAGCAAGTGATGGATTATAAAGTCTAAATGCACCAACTGGTTGGTTTAACTTTGGAGGAGGAGGAGGAGGAGGATGAGAAGAAGGTGAAGATGATGAAATCACAGCAAGCATTGCCTTTGTCATTGCGTCGTCTTCACTCGACTGGTTTGGAAACCAAGTTTGTTGGTATTGATTGAAGCCGGAGGCTTGCATCGTTAATAAGTAGGAAGGTGGAGTTGCTTGTTTGGTGGCGGTATCACGAAAATTATCGTCGAAGTGAGTAGTTGAAGGCTTGTTGAGAAGGAGAGGTGAGTATTCGGGGCTGCCGATGGAGAGTGATCTCAGTGAAGATGATGATGATGATGAAGGCTTGCTAAGATCAGTGGGAATTAATTCTGTGAAAATTTGTCTTATATCCATTTGCATGTTCATCATCTGGCATGAAATCTAAACATTAAGAGAGATTTTTGGCTGAAAAAGAAGATAAAAAGAAATCAAAATTTAGTAGAATTAAGTACATTGGGCAATGTAGGCATTCCAATTTCAGCCTCTCCTCCATTGCATCCAAGAAAAACAGCAGTCTGAATAATCAATGTTAAATTTTCATGTCAGTTATGAATATATATATATATATATATATATAAATCATTTTTAATGTAATTTAATGTTTAGAAAATAATCTGCAAACCTTAACTCCAGCTTCCTGCAAGTAAAAAACAATGATCATATGTCATAATCTATACAAATAATTAAGAACAACTCATCTAACAGAAAGAAAAAAATAAAAAGGGAAAAATAAAAAGCAAACACTAATTAACCTGATAGAAGTGTTGTTGAACTTGCGAATAAGCTGAAGTGATTAACTCTGATTCCCTTAGTTCAAAGTATGGCAAGCCTTGTTTGAAGGCAACACCAGGAACAGAACTAGAAAATTATGCATTCATGATATCATATTAACAATATAATAAAGTTCAAGAAGAAATTAGATATATATAAGATATATATATATATACCTATCTTGGATGGAACAAAAGGATCTCTTATAAGCATCAAAGAGTCTTTGAGGAACACTCAAAAAGGAAGTAGTAGAAGGTTGAGTAGCATCATCCTCATGGAACCATGCATCCATGCAAACAAGACAACTGAACCAAAACTCAAACACATAAGAACATGAACCCTAACCCTAACCCTAACCCTGAAAGAAGGTTGATATATCATACTTGGAAGGTGGAGGGATGTAAGACCATAAAGAGATGTAGAGACAGCCAAGAGTTCGGCCGACATCACGAAGAAAAAGGCGGCGAGCTTCAGCTTCCAAGAAGAAGATAGAGTCCATGAAGGAGGTATGAAGGATAGGAAGAAGTAAGGAAGAAGGTGGATTAGGGTTTAAGAACTATCATTGTAGATGTAGGACATTGTTAGAAGGATGTTGAGTTAAGAATGGAGATGAAGTCCATTGAAAAAGTAGTGAGCTGGTGGCAAGATAGCCAACCATGAAGAAGAGAAAAAAGTAGTCATTCAAAAGTCTTTGCAAGCATGATTTTTGAAAGGGGTCAAACTAGGAGGCCATCTCTCTATCTCTTTCTTTCTCTTTATTTCTATTTGTTCTAATTTTTATTTTTGTTTTTATATCATCAAGCTTTTTGTCAATGGGCATGGTTTCTCACAAGATTGATCTGAATTTTCAATCATACATACATATATAATCCAAATATAGAATTTGTTTTAATTATCATTTTTTTTTTATTTCTATGTAAGTACTTGCAAAAGAGTTAATTACCTTCATAATATTGTAATTATATACATTTTTTTATTTCTATGTAAGCACTTACAAAAGAGTTATTAATTACCTTCATAATATTGTAATTATCATGTTTGTATATATATATATATATAAGATCATTAAATATTAAAAATATGAAAAAACATCTCAATATATTCAATATATAGAGAGTGTGTTTTAAGTTTTTGGGTTCAAGAATAAGGTTCTCTTTCCGTACAATTTTGAAAATTAATTAATCACATGTAAATCCTTCGATAAAACCAAGTATCATGCGTATCTCTTAAAATTTAACTTATATATATAT
>NC_052487.1:20656959-20712996 GCF_009730915.1 Dioscorea cayenensis subsp. rotundata | reverse complement strand
AAAAAAATTATCAATCTTATCTATAAATTACTGATTTTGTTTTAAACAATATGTTCATATGAATTTTTTTCATGATTAAAAATTTTTAAATAAATATTATGGACTTTCTCATATAGACATCAAATTTAATGAGACATTTATAATGAATAATTATAATTTCTATTGATAAACTTTTGTTTATTTTCCTTAGTTTTTTCATTAATAAATTAAATACAATTTGATTATTATTAATAAAATTGAAATCAAAAGCTCAGTCATTCCTCACTGTCCACAAATCAAATAGAAAAAGTACACAAAAACAATAAAAACCAAAATTGAAAGCATTTGGATTTTGGCAAACACATTGGTTTGATCAGCTATGTCTTGGTGACCCTCTTTTAGCTGCAGAACTCCGGCCCTCTGAATCCGACGACACTGAGCTTCGATGAAGTTGGTTTCGGAGTATCAAATCTTTTACTCGACGACGGACGTTTGCTAGTTTTTTGGGATGCAGTTCTTGATGTGTTGTTCGCAGAAAACTTAACTGGCTTTGAGACCTTGACGATCTTACCGGTCTTCGAAAGGAGATCTTTTAACTGATGCAGTAGCTGATGGTTTTGAGATTGAAGCTTTAGCTGGTTTTTGGCTGACTTTTGATGATTTTGCACTGGGTCTGTTTTTCGGACTTGTGACTTTCAAAACTCTTGAGTTTCGGCCCCTTGAAACAGTCTGCGGCGTCGTGGTAGCATCCCTTCTAACATTAACTACATTCAGGGATTCGAGGCTTTCGTTTTTCTTGATGGCTTCTTCGATTCTATTGGCCAGAAGAAGATCTTTCTTTGAAACTAGACTTGTTACTTTGCCTGCGTCGTGAAGACATGGGACATTCACACAATATCGAACAAATTTCTGATATAAATAATGTATTTGAGGATTGCTTGAAAGTTTAAGACAAAGTTCCAGAAGGAATCTAGTTGAAAGGTAGGCAGAATGATCACCGATAAAATATGAGAGATGTGCATAATGGTATACCTTTAGCGCCCATGCGAGCTGTTCTTCCAGTTCGGTGAAGGTAGTCGATCTGAAATGGTGTAAGAGTTGTATTCAAGATAATTCATGGTGAAATTCAAATGGCAAATTGTAAATCAAATAGGAAAAAAATAGAAAGGATTTGGCACTCACAGAATTCAGTGGGAAGTCGAACATGATAACATGGTCAACATCTAAGTCCAAGCCTCGAGCAGCCAAGTCTGTGCATACTAATGTTGGGCAATCTCCTTCTTCACTCTTAAACTTCTTCAGATTCTCAACCCTAATAGCAAAATGTATTTGCGATCATTCAGTATTAGAATCAATCTCAGAAATGACAGGCTGTATGGTCTTACATCAGAATAATACATATGGAGAATAAAGAAAAGTCAATTATGTAATAGAAACTGAAAGGCACTATGTCCAGTCCTACAAAACCTGGATACAAAGCTATCTCACCTTTCTTCAGCAGGCACCTCCCCATGATAATTGACTGTGAATATCTGGTTTTCAACAAGGAAATGATCAACAGCTCGACTCGAGTTCAATGTGTTGCAGAAAGATCATAACCCTGTTTCCCTTGGATAAACTTGGTTCAAGAACCTGCAATTAGTTTTGACAAAGATCATGGATTCAATATCTTAGATTTTAAGGGCCAGTTATCAATTAATTTTAAAACATTAACATTTTCAAGCACTTAACCAAAATTCGTGGGCAACTCTAAACATCCAACTTTCAAATAGAAGAACACTCCTAAGTAAATCACTGTGAAGAAACACCAGTACAAACAAATGCAGAATCCCAGGCGATCCCTAATATAATGCATGACAAATGCATTTGTATGCCTTTTATTTTTTTCTCAATTTACTTGTCTGATCAAGCAGTATTTATACCAAATTTGAATAACTCGTTGATAAAATAATATTAGCCTTTACACTCTGTTATACTGAATAACATGTGGTTTCTTTCATATACCATAACACCAGAGTAATTCCAAGTTAGTTTTGTAGTTAATAAAAACATTTGATGAGAAGGCAATTGTACCCAATCTATGATAAAGAAACACTTATGAAGTACTGCAATTTGCATTAACCTGATCAAAAGTAGTTATCCACTTGTATTGTGGTAATGCACCTAGAAGGGACTGAGCCTGAAAATTACCTGTAGAAGAGACTCCAGCTTGTTTTCAGAACCAGAAAGTTTGATAAAATCATGACGAGCAGATGCAACTTTCTTGTGCAAAGAGGAAGTGCGCAGATGGATTATTCCTTCGAACTCATCATCTACCAATTTTTGCACTGCCTGAGATAAGCAACAAAGTCAATACAATGCAGAAGGTTACAATTTTTAGAGCCTGGCATCACAGGGAATCAATTCAAATAGCCTGACAAATTGTATAACAAGATGACCTCTGATAAACTTTAACAAAAGGAAGCCCAAAAGCACTTAAGATGGTTTCCCACAAGCAAAATCAGTTAGAAGAACAAAGTCAAAAATACATTTCACAGGGTCAGGCAAGAATCCATTTTGAAACAAATCATATTGGCATGCCAAACAGATATCATCAACTATGAAGTTTCATAGGAACTTTCAGGAAAGTTATATAATACACAGGAAGGACCATAGTAACCAATTGATTCAGATCATTGTCCTGATAGTAGATTCATAAATAACCATATGTAGAAGGTCAAGGGTGTAACTATCGCCAAACCTTTGTCATGGTTGCAGTAACCAATACAGTTTGAAATCCATGGTCATCTGGTTTTGTTGCACGTTTTTTTAGTGGAGCAAGAAATTTACGAATATCAGGCCCAAAACCTCGATCAAACATAGTATCTGCCTCATCCAAAACCTGTAGCAAGGAACACCATCTTACAAAAGCTAGAAAATTTAGAGAGAAATGACATTCATTCGATTATAAAATCTCAAATGAATCTGTACTTTCCGCAACAACCCACCAAATATTTGATGTCCCCATAAACCATGTTCCCCTCTTCAATATGCTGCAGAACCCTCCCAGGTGTTCCAACAACCATATCAACCGGCATGCTCAAGGAATCTTCTTGTGGTCTCAACCGGCCACCCCCGCTTATCATAGTGGACCGAAATCGTGCGTGATGGCTTATGGACTTAGCAACCCGAAAGACCTGAAAAGCCTACTACTTGTCAGGCAAAACCCTCAAAACTTATAATTTTCTGAAAGCCAAACTTTCAGGGAAAAAATAAAGAAGGACCTGCTCACATAGCTCCCGGGTTGGGCAAAGCACTATAGCCCTAGGCCGCTTGGGTTTCATCAGCATGCCATACAGTTGTTCATCACGTCTTAGTAACTGCAAAGAAGCACAGAACCATATCACCAAAACCAAATCAATCGATGTATCAAAACCATGCCAGCACTTCAATGTTTGAAAAGAATGAAACACTTATATATAACTCAACCAACTAGCTATTCAGAAAAATGAAGCAAAAACACTCCTTTCAGCCATCGCTTCAAAATCAAACAGCTAAAGAATACATGCATCATCACTAGCATTCATCAATGGAAAGAAAAAAAGCTGATATCTTTTGCAATAGTTCATGGTATCAAAGTCATAACCACACACTAGAAAGATTAATGCTCACAATTTCAACAAAAAATCATATCACAACAAGCATAAAGAGAAGAACACACCTGAATGAGAGGGAGCAAATAAGCGAGTGTCTTCCCCGAACCCGTGTGCGAACCAAGAACAACGCTTTTCCCTTCGAGCACAGAGGGAACCCCAATACACTGAATCTCAGTCGGCACTGAGATCCCAATCTCCCTCACCGCTCCCATAACCTCCTCCTCGAGCCCCAACTCTTCAAAGCTCCCCGCCATGGCACTCCTCCTCTCCTTCTTCTCACCCGCCGGAGTAGGCCTAGAAGGCGGGACTATTAGCGGAGAAGACTTCCCGGCGTCCTTCAGGTGGCGGGATCGAAGACGGTCGAGGAGAAGGGAACGACGGAGGGGTTGGACGGCGTCGGCAGTGTCTGAGGCGGGAACGGCGGTGAGGGAGGATGAGAGGCGGTAAACGGGGCGGGTGAGTGTGGAGGAGAAGAGGGATGAGGAGACGACGGCGCCGGCGCCGGCCATGGCGGGCGCCGCTCTCGCCGCCGAGAATGAGAACCGAAGCATCACAAGCGCAGTGGAGATGTTTGGATTAGAGAAAGCGAGTGAAGAAGGGAAAGACGATGTTTTGCTGGGCTTTTAATGGGCCGGGTTTTATTGGCCCAAAAGGATACAATGGATTGGGCCTCTATTCCAATGTAGAGTTGTAAAGCGTGGGACCCATGTATTTCATCCATAATAAATAAATAAATAAACAAAAATAAAAATGATACTTTTCAAGTCCAAGTGTATATATAATAAAGTAAAAATTACAATTTTTATTATTAAATATAACAATTGAATTATTATATAAAATAGTTTTGAGTATTATATATTATATTTCTCATACATATTTTTTTATTAAAATATGAATTTATTATATTTGTAGTTATTTTTCCCTGTTTGAATATTGTTTGGCAAGAAAAATATGGACAGAAGGTACACATTTTTAATAAATCAATACAAAATTTAATTAATAAAAAAATAACATTTGTGTGACTAGTGACAATTGAAAGCAAATTTTTGGGTTAAAAAGGTTTGATTTTTTCTAATTATTTTTGGTAAGTTCAAGTATCAAATTCAAAACCAAAAATCCTTATTTTATTTTATATAAAGTTACTATAATTAATAATATTATGGTGTTATTTGAATCATATAATGCTTTTTTTAATTTAATTTTATATATTTTTTTAACAAAGTAGATAAATCATAAATTCATTAGAGAACCCAATTGCAACAAAAAGAAAAGCAAAACAAAGGGCCCATTAGAAGTGGGACAAAACAAACAACACTAGAAAAGATTCAACATAGAGAGGGGATCTCTAAGTGAGTTCAGAGATGCACAAACAAAGAAATTATACTTGCCAGAACTACACTCGTCCATCAGGGGCTTATAGGCTCACCCTCATGGGATCCACGAACGCTAGGCTTTTCTTAATAGTGTTGATAGGCTCCTCTAACTTTTGGCGCTTGAGATATAAAGCTACATATACCCAAAAAGAAAAAAAAGATTAGTCCCTCTAAAAATCACAGGAAAAGAAGTACAGAAATAAGCATTAAAGATACGTTTATTCCTTTCTAGCCAAACACTCCAGAGAATAGCTATGGACAAGATATCCTAGATGTCTTTTTGTTGCCCCGTGAGACCTGTCATCCAAGAATTTTACATAGACGCAAGGGAATCTGGTCAACAAAGCAGACCAAGGTTTTGAAGAAAAGTGCTCTCAGAATTGCACCACAAATTAAAAGGGCAATGAAGAAACATATGATTTGTAGATTCTATGACCCCATAACATGGCACACAGGTGGTTGTAGATAGCTTGTTACATTTTTTTTTAGCCAAGTTCTTTAGAGTGAGGATTTTGTCATCCCAAGCTAGCCAAGTGAAAGCTTTAACATTTTTTTTAACAAAATCCTTTCGAAATGGCTTTACTAGGACGATAACGAATACCTCCATCAATAAGTAAAGTTGTAGAATGATTTAACAGTGAAAATTCCACTGGATAACTCCAAAACTTTAGATTTTTAGAGTCGCTATCTAATCTTACTAGATAATCATCAATAGAGGATTAGGTGTCTTTGAAAGTTGTGAAGGAAGTTTGAGGCTAAAGTCTTGAATTGTGCCGAAGGTAAAAAGAGTGATTGTGAAATCATTTTTTAAGATATTATTCACTAATTTTATTGTGCATAATCCTACATACATGACTTTAATATTATAATTATACTATTCTATTTAAGAAATTATTTGACTTATATAAATTATTATATTTATCAATTAAAAATTTATATCAAATTTATTTATTTTTATTAATTCAGAATATTTTTTTATTCTAGGAAAGTAATTATACTCCGCAACAAAATCCTTTTTTTTTAATTTATCAAAGTTTGAGGGGCTTTAAGAATAAGTCCCACACTATATAAGCTTGCATTGGCATGCAAAACCGAAGCCTTTCTTTGCAAACCCTCCCGCAAAATCAAAACCCTAATCGGTTCGATCGTGCAATCCCCATCGCCGGTGATGGCAATGGCGCCGCCTTTGTCCTCACCTCGCTTCCGTTCCTCGCCAACGTTCCCTGATGAGCACGCTTTCAGCGACGCCTCTCTCTATGTCGGCGACCTTGACCTCTCCGTCACCGATGGGCAGCTTTTCGATTTCTTCAATCGTTTTGGAAGTGTTGCGTCTGTTAGGGTTTGCCGTGATCGGTTAACCAGGGTTTCGCTTGGGTATGGCTATGTTAACTTCCCCACCCGTGATGAAGGTATTGGTTTTTGAAATCTCTGGCTTGGTTATTGTGATTATCGGTGTTTTTGCGATGATTTTTTTGGTCACATTAAGGTAGGTTTTTGCTTTGATGTTGATTGTATCTGAGTGATTTTTTTGAGGGAAAATAGGGAGCGAGATTAGTGGACATGGATTTGGGGAATTTGAGGGCACATTAGGTTTATTGTAGTTAATGATTGGAATAATTGTGTTTAATTTCTCTTTAATTCACTGTTTTGATAATCCTCTCTGGTTCTGAGTGATTCTGGTAGAAAAGTTTGGGACTGAAATCAGTGGGCAGGGTTTTTAGAGGGTTTAGTGGGTTTATCGTGATTGAAGGATTGAAATAATCATGTTAAATATCCTCTTTTTTTTTTATTCATGCTTTCTGGTTTCAAGAGTGTTATGAACTATACTATTAGTGATTGATGAACAGCAACAATTACTGCTGAAACTTAAGTACTCGATTTGCTTTGTTTTGGTTCTAGTAGTTAGGTTAAATGTTATTCCTTTTGAAAGAAATTGGAGCATGATTAATTAGAAGGATGAGAACTGTTGAGATGGTCTTAAAAATCAGAAAGGAGTTCATATGATGCTTGTTCTCTGAATTGGAGACTGGAGTTTAAAGAGTACTGGATTCAAATAAAACAGTGTGCTTGTCCACAATTAGAAGGAAAATAGTTGAGATAAAGAACTGACCATAATATTGATGGAAGCAATCTATGAACCCACATGAATAAAATTAATTGGATAAATGCTACAAGTGAAGTGAAAAGTTTTAGTATCTAACAGATGAGGAAGAGAGAGTTGTGGTTTACTGTGTGTGTTCAAATAGATGGGTATCCTCTGACCCTTGCATGACCTAATTAGTTTAAGAATTTATCTATGTAAATAGCTGGAGTTTTACATGCCGAAAGGAAAAGAAGATGCTTATCTAGATATGTGATAGTATATGTGTGGTTACTTTTCTTTTTTGTAGGAGCTTATGTGCTCCCTGCCACATTATTGTCATCTTTTTCGCTATACTTTTATACAGTTTAATTTTAATCATGACAATTGATTTGTGTGATCACATACAAATCAATTAATTGCAAGTGTCTATCTCCAGGACATGTGAAATTAATATGATTTGGAAGTACGTTTCATGTTGCTTGTAGAATTTGTGCATTTTAGAGCTTGAGATAAAATACGATGCTTCCTAATCAAGTAAGAGTACTTGTTATTAATGAATGGCCTTAAATAATTATTTGATTGTACAAGATCCCTGCCCTAAAATGGGAAAGAGCCTATGTAATTTTCTGCAAACAAATTTGATTGTTTTTAAAAAAAGGACTGGTCTGATATCACCCCAGATACAGTCAAATGTTTAAATCTATATCAATGTTGAATTTTTAATTGTTTGTTATATTTCTTATATGCTGCAGCTCTCCGTGTTTTGGAGCTTCTAAATTTTACTCCTCTAAATGGGAAGCCTATGCGGATCATGTTTTCCAATAGAGATCCAAGTTTCAGGAAGAGTGGGGTTGCTAATATTTTTATAAAAAATCTTGACCCAACTATTGACAGCAAATCTTTGTATGATACGTTTGTAACTTTCGGTCGTGTACTTACTTGTAAGGTGGCCACTAATAGTGATGGCCAGTCAAAGGGATATGGCTTTGTCCAATTTGAGCAGGAGGAGGATGCTCATAGGGCTGTTAATTCTCTTAATTCCATGCTAGTTAACGGGAGGAAGGTTTTTGTCGGGTTTTTTCAGCACCGTCAAGTAAGAGAAAAAATTAATGGACCAGCAAAATTTAAGAATGTGTATGTGAAAAACCTGGCAGAAACAGTGACCAAGGAAGATCTAATTGAAAAGTTTGGCACATGCGGACATATTGACAGTGCCGTTGTTATGGCGGATGCTAATGGTAATTCCAGGGGTTTTGGCTTTGTAGATTTCCTAAACCCGGATGATGCTGCAGCCGCAGTTGAGAGATTTAATGGCTCTGTCTTCCATGAGAAGGTTTTGTATGTTGGTAGGGCAGAAAAAAAGTCCGAGAGAAAAGCCCAATTGAAAGCTAAATTTGAACAGGATGGAAACAAGCGATTGACGAAACTTCAGGAGTCTAACTTGTATGTTAAAAATCTTGATGACTCTATTGATGATGAAAAACTCAGAGAGATTTTCAGACCTTTTGGTAATTTAGGTTCATGCAAGGTATGCAGCATATTAATTACCTTCATATTTGAGTTTGACTTTTTTATTCTACTTATAGAAATTGCAACTTATTCATATCTACTGGGAATGACGTTTTATTCAGGTTATGTGTGACGCACAAGGATTTAGCAAGGGTTTTGGATTTGTGGCTTTTCTTTCCTCAGAGGATGCTGCCCGTGCTGTGAGTTGCAATGAAGACATTGTCATTTTCTTATGCGGTTCTGTAATTTCAGGAAGTTATAATCTGATTTGTATTTATTTATTAGGTACATGAATTAAATGGACACATAATTGGCAAGAAACCTCTGTTCATCTCCGTTGCTCAAAGCAAAGAAGAAAGGAAGGCAAAGCTTCAGGTGAGTCCTTGATAATGAGACCGTATCAGAGTATATCTCAGAATTGTTGTAACTTTCCATGTGAATTTGTTGCTTGATCATTCTTAGACATTATTCTTCCGGTGATTATTTAGGTGGCGTAACTTGATCAATGCTTGCCATCAATTAAGCATCTTATACTTAGTAATAGGACCTCTCAAGTCTCATATACACATACATTTTTTTTGTAGTTTGATGATTACCTTACAGTTGTTGTCTTATCTCACTGATATATCTACAGGTACATTTCACTCGCTTAAGAGCACTTGCTGAAAGGACTCCTTCAATGCCGTTGTTGGCACCGCATCAACCAAATGCCCATGCCCTCAATGGTGCCACCCCTCAGATGTACTTTGGTCCTGGAGCCTCAAGTAATCTTATTCCTCGCCAATCAGCTATAAATGGGTTTCAACAACAGCACCCTATTCAAAGATTTAGACCTGTTATACCTCCACACTACATGATCCCCTACCACCCCCCAAGGCAAGGACAACATGGGCAGAGAATGAGTTTTGGTTCCGGAGGAGCAATCCCACCTCAGCAGGTTGGTTGTTTGGTTCCAGTAGAAATCTTTTTCTTGCTTGTTGATATCCTCTGTATATTTCTTCTTCTCATGTTATTAGTTTTGGCATTCAACAAACATGTTTGCTAAAGAATTGTTTTATGTATGTTATATTGACAATGTTTTCAATGTCAAAAACCAGTTTGTTCCGAGAAATTGGCGTCAGGGATTCCCACATATGCAAAATGCAGTCAATGGACCCAACACATCCTTGATATCACAAACTCCTATTGTGTCTTCAACCCGGATGGGATTTAGGAATTCTCCTTCCTCACCAATTGCAGCCTTTGCCTCACTTTTAGCTTCTGCAAGTCCTGATCAACAACACACTGTGAGCATTTTTATCTTTTGTTATATTTCTACATTCTAGCAAGCATTATAACTCTTTCATTGCAATTCAAAGAATTGGAACACATATTGCCAATCACACACACCACAGAATTAGCATTGTTTCTAATGCATCATATTAATTTCTGTTCACATGCACACTTAGATTTCTTCAACATGCACTAAACAAATTTTATGTATCTTTACATCTTCAGATTCTTGGCAATGAGTTATATCCGCTCGTCGAAGCAATCGACAAGGATCATGCTGCCAAAGTGACCGGAATGCTGCTTGAAATGGGCCAAAATGAGGTTCTACACCTCCTTCAATCTCCAGAAGCTCTTAAGGAAAAGGTTAACAAAGCATTGGAGGTCTCAGAAGCTGCAGAATAGATTGCCTAATTGCATTAACAGTGTTCTCTTAGCTTTTAGTCATAACTTTCTAATTCTTAATTAAGTATAGAACTTTTCTAGTTCTCATTATTTCAGGACCAGGTTTTCCCTTGCAGGAAATCCTTTACTAAAACTAGCCTAGTGTGTGTGTTTGTGTGTGTCTTTTGTTTCTTTTTCTTTTTGGTTTAGAAAAATAAAGAACATGCTCAGTTATTAATGATATTGACATCATTTATATTCTTTTTAGGAATTTAAAAATTATCTTTTATGTGTAAAAGTTTTATAGTAAATGATATACATTGAAAACTAAAATAGTTAAAAAAAATTATCCGATAAAATGTTTCTTTAAAGAATACTAAACACATACAAACATGGAAAAAAATGTTTTGGCTCCATATAAATTAATATCATTAATTAATTTTCCTATATATATTTTTTATTTCCATTGTTTTTGTTTTTAAAACGTGGACAACTAACAATCCTTCATTTTTATAGTTTTTTATGATAATTATAAATTTCAATAAGAACTTTCAGATTAAAAATTTCAGTTTTATTGATATAGAAAAATAATATCTTAACAAAATTATTTTAAAAATTAGCAAACTACCTCATAGTCAATTAATTTTTTTTCTTAAATTTTCATCTAATAATAAATAATAAATAGTAATTTTAAAAAAAATTAAAAAAAATTAAAATCCAAAACCATCAAAACTTTTTTCTTTGCAACAAAGTAGTGGACCACCTTTTTTGTTCTTCTAAGCTGAAAGCAGGACGTGTGAATGCAAGAGACATGAGGCATGATTTCCATACTAATTTTCCTTTTCTGCTGTTGATTCAATCAAGATAAACTGAAAAGCTTGGCAGTCATGTTCAGGAATAAATAAATTCTTTTGATAATTACTATCTGCTTAACGATTGCAATGTCACTGCACCATTACTTTTCTCACAATTCTCATATTCAAAGCATCCGTTCATTTGCATCTTTTCTCAAAATGCTTTTGTTTATCATCATTTCTCGTGGCAGTCATTGCTCTGCGATACAAACCCCAATTTTTAAGAGAAGCGATGTCACGGAACCCGGGCGACGAACACGTGGGGAGACGCGTTCACCACCGAACTCGCGCTCACTCGCATGCGAGGCGTTCACCACCGAACCGCGCCTCACCTCGCGAGATGAGGTATCGGGAGGGCCCACGCTCGACACTCGGCGCGAACACCTCACGCAGCATCACGATACCATGGGACCAAAACTGGTCGTTGGCATCCAAACCCCAATTCACCTGCAAACACCGAGGCTGCAAGAATGTTCTGCGAGAACAAGCGAGAATACGATCAAAGATCAAAGGGTACGTGAGATTGTGAAGCAGAGCCAGCCGATTGACAACAGCCCTCCATACCAAAAGAAATGGTGCTTTGCCTGTCCTATAAATTTGTTGTTGTCATGTTACAGTCCATGTCTGCTACTTCTTAAGTATTACATCAAACTATACAATCCAGTAGCTAGACTTCTGCTTGGCTTTAAGAGTACCATCGCTGGACATTCTTGGCTCATACTCTCCTTGTGATCCTTATGAACCTGGACAGTGTACTACAAATTCCATATAACATCCATCTTGAACCTTAGCTTTGCAGGATTTTCTGATTAACTGCTCTGCAGCTGTATAGTTCACCACAAATAGATATTTTAGACATATTATAATGAGTAGTTGAAGAAATCACTCATCGTTGAAAACGATGATTAGCTAGATACATACTTTAAGTTTAAGTGTATTGAATTCACTTCTCGCTTCAATAGGTTTACAGACAATGATTTCCAGCAGAATTAGCCTGAGTTGATATACATCTTCCTTTTCACCATGCTCCACACTGTAAATGTTGTGAATGTTAGGAAGGATTAAAAAAAAAGTTGTTTAGATTTCACATACTCAATGCTGAAAAAAAAATTTAACTAGTTCATCAGTAATGAACATAAATATAAAGTTAGTTTACCTGCCGAATTCACTTCCTTCATATCATGCGCCACCCAAAGGACTCTCAGAACCAATCTATATATATATATATATATATATTTTAACTAAAAGTTGACAAGCGCCCCCTGTTTAAGAAATTGTCAAAAAGACAAACAGTTACGAAGGTGCACAAGTTATGGTGATTTACCCTGTTCAGTACTAGATCCAAATGTAGTGCATCAATTACGGTGGCTCATAGATCTTCTAGGAAAATCTTCCTATTCAGTACTGGCCCCAAATGTACAGTGCATCAATAGTATAGGAACAATACTGTCAGGGGAAGGATTCGAATTTTTACCCTCCCTTTTACACTCTTATGTCATACCATTGAGCTATCCAATGTTTGACTTAGTAATATTATGTGATGGATATCAGTTATATTTTTTTGCAGGAACTCAAAAATTGTCTTCCATGCATAAAAAGCTTTATGGTGAATGATTTATATTGGCCAAGCGCAGTCGGCGACTCTAAAAAGGCAAGATTGGTAAATCTTGTTGCAATGGCCAAGCGCAGTTTGGACTTTCATAGTGGACAAATAGCTCTAGGCGAGGACGAGCCAGCTTAGCAACTTCTCCTTGAATCCCGGTCAGGTGTTTGGCTGTGGTCCTTCTATTGTTGTTTCTTCCGTTGTTGTTGTTTTTTTCTTTTTTTCTTGTTGTATCCCCTTGTTTTCATGACTAATGGACTTTGTCTGTATTTTTTTTTGGTTTTAATACATGTGGTTCATCTATTTTTATATATATATATATATATATATATTGGCCACTCGGTGTTATTGGCTGTCGAGCATTGTGAATGCAGTTGGTGTGATTTGATTAGAGAATATATGCTTTGGAAACCAGGGCCCATGAGTTCCATTTTCCTGGAAAATGGCATCAAAAATATATTAATTTTTTTCTTTTCTTTTTTACTTTGAAATAAACTTTTGTTTGAGCACCCATAAATTGCAGGACAGTTAACATGGGAGATGGGACACATCAATAATTTGTTAATATTAACAATAGTGTGTAGCCTTTCTGTGCCATTATTGAAGAACTCTTTTATATTTATTTATAAAAGAGTATAGCATATTATTCAAAATGAATCCAAGCACTATTTCATGTATATTTATTATTTAATAATTAAGATTTTTTATTTATAAAATATAAATAAATCATTTCAAAAACATGTACACATGGAATTAAAGCAGGAGATTAGATGCTCATAGACAGAGAAGTTGTTGATATAATTACAAAAATCCATCTTATAAAATATTTCTAAAGAGTAAATTAAAACACACACAAAATACAATATATATATATATTGGTTTTATAAAAAAATTATAATATTTTAACAAAAATCTTAATATAAATTATTATCAATAATTAATTTTCCCATATATACTTTTTATTTCAGTTACAGTTTGTTTTTAAAATATAGACAAGATATAACCCTTCATCTTTATAATTTTATAATTAAAAAATTTCAATATAAACTTTCACATTAAAAATTTTCAGTTTTACTTATATACAAAAAATAATATAATAACAAAATTATTTTTAAAAATTATTTAAAAATTATAAAAAAACCACCCCTTGATTATGATTGAGAATTATTTTGAAAATTAAAAACCTACTACACATCATCATCATTATAATTGAGATAATTCAAATTATATAACTTAATAAATCTAAAAATGAATACAATCCAAATCTCATATGAAATTTGATAATAATCTCATCAAAATAATTACCAAACCACTTAATTTTTTTCTTAGAATTTTCTTCTAATAATTAATAAATAAATAAATAAATAAATAATTCACGCGAAGGAATCAAACCGGCCACACATAAAACAAGAAGAAAGGCCTTCAGATAAGAATTCCATCAAAGCCCTAATAAATTCTCTCTCTCTCTCTCTTTCGCTATCGTCGATTGGGAGGAGAACGACGAGCTCCTTCCTCGCGCTTCCCAATCCTAGGGCTGGAATCCTCCCTTCATACCCTTCGCTGGTAAAGGATCTATCCTTTTTTGCTTTGATTTGCTGTTGAATCGATCGTTTTGTTAGAAACCCTAGGTTTTGCCCTTGATTTGCTTTATTTGATTGGGGATCTTTTGAGGAATTGATGTAATTCGTGCTGGTTCTTGTTGTTAATTATGCCTTTCGGTTGGCTTTGTTGATTTTGAATCAGTTGTTTGTGTTTTTGTTGTGGATCGGATGTGTTTGGGTTTGGCTTGGTCCCGTGGATTGTTATGGTTTCGTTATTGGTTTTGTGTTTCTGTGGTTGATGGCTTTTCAATTGGTGTTAAAAAGATTTGTCCTTTTGGTGTTCTGCTTTTTTTGATTAATATAGGTTTTTGATTGACATAGTTGGGAAGTTGACCGAGATTATGTGAAATTGAACAAATTTATGTGCTCTTGGGCTTGTCATTGGGCACGCAATACTGAAATATTATGATTTTGGTCTTGATCTCTGATCGATTCATTCTGCTATTCACTCCACTCTATCTGGGATGTTAGTCCTACCTCTGGAAGTAACGGAAAAAGTTTATACTTGATAATTGATATGCATCTGGAGATGTAATATCTTTTTTTTAAGACCATAAAATACTTTCTCGTATGAGATGGGGTTTATTGCAATGTGTCTGTTAATGAATTAGTGACTCTTGTTGGCAGTGTGAAGCATTGCCCTCTGCTAGGCCTTTCTTGTATCCTTTTTGTGACAGATTGGTTTTACTTGTAATGCATTCTGTTTAGGAATAGGTCTTTAATGAAGACCATAATCTTTTATTAGATTGTTATGCATGTTAGCTGACATTAAAGTGAATGACCAGTGGTGAGGATGTCGACACCTGCTAGAAAGAGGCTCATGAGAGATTTCAAGCGTTTGCAGCAGGATCCTCCTGCTGGGATTAGTGGTGCACCTCAAGAGAATAACATCATGCTCTGGAATGCTGTTATATTTGGGTATATTTTCTTTAAATAGTTATATAACTATTTACATTCATGATTGTGCTTTTCTACTTATTTTATACTTGCCTAACACCTTGTTATCGTGGTTTGGATTGCAGACCTGATGACACCCCTTGGGATGGAGGTAGGGCTATGAGTACTCAATTTTGGAAGGGAAAATATGTGCAACATCAAGCTGATTTCCCATCAATTTCTTTTTAATTTTTTTCTTTATTCTTTTGTTACCAATCACCTTATCATTTTGGTATATTACTTCTTTTGGCTAGTTTATACCTTGCTGCCACAATTTTTTTTTGCAATTTTCAGAGGCACTGGTAACTGTTTATGCTTTTTCCAATCTGTCATCCTTTGCTTGCTTGTTACTTTTTCTCATGAAGCTAAGTTTTTGTGTGATGTGAATTTTGTATGCTTACCCATTTTGTTAGTGAACCAAACAGACTTCTTTGTTGACTTACTTTTTCACTTGAATAAACATCATAGATCATTCATTTGCTTTGTACGCTATTTTTACCATCTTTATCAAGTGATATTTGTGGTGTTTCTAATTTACTTTACAATGAAATTCTTACTAAGATTGTGCATCTTCTGTTGTTTGGCAGGTACGTTTAAGTTAACATTGCAATTTACAGAGGATTATCCAAATAAGCCACCTACTGTGCGCTTTGTTTCTCGAATGTTCCACCCGAACAGTAAGTTGTAATGTTACATGTTTATTACTAATTTATGCCCTTGAACACTTGGCTTAAAATTTTTCTTGCTTCTTACATGTGTATTGAAATGTTTTACATCATTTGTAGAAACTATTTTACATCTCAGATTGTGTGAGTTTTCTTTGTTTTTTGTCTAACAAAAAAAAAGGTATTTTACTTGAAATATATCTCATAGAAATGTTTTTATGATAATGGATGAAAATGATAAGTCTAACTCTTCCCTTTGCTCCATCTTAGCTAAGCTGGTATTTTTCTGTATGAGACTATCAACATCCCAATTTGTAACATGCAAAATTCATATTGTTGTTTGTCTTTTGGATATCCTCAGTTTATGCAGATGGAAGCATTTGCTTGGATATCCTTCAGAATCAATGGAGCCCAATTTATGATGTTGCTGCAATTCTCACATCAATCCAGGTGATTGTGCTTCCATTCTATCTATTATCATTATATATTTACTGAAAGCTTATGGCCTTGGTTCTGATGGGCGCTGTAAAGATTGTATGCAGACAATCACATATGCAACAACTTTTGGTGACATATGCATTAGATAGCCATGGTTGATCAATAATTAGAGGTGTGAAGGAGAGTTTTATAAGCCTTCTTGATAATTGTTATTTGTTATTCTTCATGAACTTCTCTTTTTGCTTCAACATGGTGAGGGAATCTTTGATATTGAAATCCAAAACCATCAAAACTTTTTCTTTGCAACAAAGTAGTGGACCACCTTTTTTGTTCTTCTAAGCTGAAAGCAGGACATGTGAATGCAAGAGACATGAGGCATGATTGTCCATTACTAATTTTCCTTTTCTGCTGTTGATTCAATCATGATAAACTGAAAGGCTGGGCAGTCATGTTCAGGAAAAAAAATTCTTTTGATAATCACTATTGCAATGTCACCACACCATTACTGTCAAGCACTTTTATCAGCTTGTTGTTACAGACCCTTTTCTCACAATTCTCATATTCAAAGCATCGGTTCATTTCCGTCTTTTCTCAAAATCTTTTTGTTTATCATAATTTCTTGTGGCAGTCATTGCTCTGCGATCCAAACCCCAACTCACCTGCAAACTCTGAGGCTGCAAGGATGTTTAGTGAGAACAAGCGAGAATACAATCGAAGGGTACGTGAGATTGTGGAACAGAGCTGGACAGCTGATTGACAACAGCCCTTCATGCCATAAGAAATGGTGCTTTGCCTGTCCTATAAAGTTGTTGTTATGTTACAGTCCATGTCTGCTACTCCTTAAGTATTATATCAAACTATACAATCCATGTAGCTAGACTTCTGCTTGGCTTTAAGAGTACCATTGCTGGACATTCTTGGCTCAATACTCTCCTTGTGATCCTTATGAACCATATGGTTGTGTTATTCATATGAATGAATAAGATGATGTTTGCCTTGTCGGTTCTTTTGCGTATTCTAACTGTTTCCGGTTATTGGACGCCAGGTTCTTCGCTGTCCTTATCGACAAAGTCTCTATTGAGCAAACCACAACTTGTGATTGCTGATATGTTTTCTCATTAAGATTTTTTTCATTTTTCTTGTGCTTCAGGATCTATATTTGCATTAACACCTATGTAATGTTGTCATGCATTTATAGTGTGACATAATCTTCTCACAATGTTTGTGAATGCCATGGCCTTTGAACAAGCACCATACTTTTGACAAGGCATTGTATCTACTTGCTTATTGCCTTTTATTTTTCATGATTTAGACTCTGCTCAAAAAAGATATGTTAGAGAGTAACAGAAAACAATGGAAAATGATGTATTTATATCATTTTGAGTTATGTTATTGCAAAGATTCACATACTTATCAATGCGGAACAACTAGTTATTTCAATATATTCATATAGTGAACATTTTGTAGTGGAGAGAACTAAATTTATATATTCATATCAAAATTTATTAATTTAATCATTATGGAATTATTAGTTACTTGAGAATAGATACATATAACTTAATAAAAGCATCATAAATGTACAGATAACATCTACCATGATATTGTTGGTAGACAAGCATTGGCAAAGACCATGCAAAGCATATATAAATTATAACCACAATAAAAGCAATGCAATCACAATGCGCACACACATAATTTAATTAGTTTCAGATCTATGATTGAGTGCTCAAGTTCTCACTGCTGGCCCATCCATCTTGAACCTGGACAGTGTACTGCAAATTCCATAGAACATCATCGATCGATGGCCGCTCTTTCGGTTCATTTGCCAAGCAATTGAGGGTAACTTCCACAGCAGTTTGCAATGAATCATGAGCAAAGGTTCCTCGTATTGTCGGATCGGTCATTCCCCTTAGCTTTGCAGGGTTTTCTGATAAACTCCTCTGCAGCTGTATAGTTCAATATAAATCGATATTTGAGACGGACGTATTATAATGAGTAGTAGAAGAAATCACTCATCGTCGAAAACAATGTTAACAAGATACATACTTGAAGTTTAAGTGTATCGAGTTCACTTCTCGATTCAGTAGGTTTACCGACGATGATTTCTAGCAGAATTAGCCCGAGTTGATACACATCTTCCTTTTCACCATGTTCCACACTGTAAATGTTGTGAACATTAGGAAGGATAAAAAAGAAATTGTTTAGATTTCACATATTCAATGCCGAAAAAAAAATTTAACAAGTTCATCGGTCGCGAACATAAATATAAAGTTAGTTTACCTGCCGAGTTCACTTCCTTCAGATGCGCCACCGAAAGGACTCTCAGAACCGATCTAACATATTCAAGACAAAGATTCAGGCTATGTCTTAAAAATTTTCAGAAAAAGATAAATAAAAAGCACACCAAAGAGACTACCTTGTTATTCTTGTTCTTTGGCAGGGCAGGAAGATTATAATTGCTGATCTTTGCTGTGAGAGTTTCATCTAATAAAATGTTTTCGATAGTCAAATTGTTACCGAAAATACCCGGGACTGTCACCGTCTGTAAAAATTGGATCCCCCTCGCAATGCCAATCACGGCAGCTATCCTCTGCGGCCATTTCAACATCTCCCGCTTTCGCCACTCTATAAATTACGATAATTTTCAGCATTGATCAAGAGTTCTCAATTCAAACCAACAGAAAAATTTATCGTACTTCTTACCGATTAAATGACTCCTAAGTGTTCCATTTGAAACATACTCAGTAACAAGAAAGATCGTCATGCCAGCATTGTCTTGGCCGCTAACTATGCAATGTCCAAGGATACTGACCAAATGTCGATGCCTGAGCTTCGACAGTGTATCAGTGAACTGAACCAAACTTTGAGCTGAATACTTTTGCTTTAATTTTATACATCTAATCATAATCATCGATCCATCCCTATGCCAACCTTTGTAGAACTAAAATAGCAGTAAAAACGTTATCTAACTAATCACATTACATTGTGCAGATATAAATCATATTCAGATTTATAATACCTTCCCTTGAGGACTTTCCTCAATTAGATGTCCAGGATCGAAATCATTAGTAGCTTCTTCGAGTTCTTCCAAACTGAAAACACGATAAGGCATTAATCCGATCGTCCCAATCCTCACAGCTTGAGACATATGTCCTGTTTAACATCAATAATCAACATTTACTCTTCAAGTATCAATAACTATGAATGAATCAGTGCAAAAATGTTTGTTTACTTGTTTCTGCAGGTGTTCTTGGAGAAACTTGAATTGTAGGCAAACCGGGGCTAGATTTCGGCAATAGTTTTTTATCAAAACTCTCTGGTTTAATCCTCCTCAAAGCTACAAACAACAATAACCCGATCACCATCCCGCCGCCGATGATTCCTCCGACTATGCCTAATATAAGTCCCAAATGGTTGTTCTTTGACTCAGTGTTGTTCTTCTCCACAGGAGGAAGAATTGCAGCCAATGCTCCCTGGTTGCAATAAGAACCAGAATGCTGGTTCTTTGGATTCACTCCAATCAAGCAATTCCCCGAATTCAATACGAAAAGATTCGAAGAATTGGACCGAAGACACAGAGGCATTGTTCCAGTCAAGAGATTATTAGAAACATCAACATAAGCAAGTGCAGCACCACAAGACAAACTCACCGGAAAAGCTCCGGCGAGGCCATTGCTTGATAAATCTAGATATTGAATTGCAGGCAAAGAGAACAAGAAAGGTGGGATCTTTCCAGTAATTAGATTAGAGGAAAGATCAAGCTTTTGAAGTTTATCAAGAGATTGAAGTTGAAGAGGAATAGAAGCATGGAAATGGTTTTTTGATAGGATTAGAGAGACAAGATTGGTACTCAAGAAGGTGGGGAAGTCAGGACCGAGGAGGTTGTTGCTGAGGTCGAGGTCGGTGATGGAGGAGAGAGGGTGGAGATCAGGGAGGGTGCCGTTGAGGGAATTGTGGCTCAAGATGAGAGCTTGGAGGGAGGTCATGGTGGAGAGTTGAGGGGGGATGGAGCCGGAGAAGTGATTGGAGGAGAGATTGAGGAGTTTGAGGTTGGAGAGGCGGTGGAGCTTGGAAGGGAGAGGACCCCAGAGGCCAAGAGAGACGAGGGAGAGGGTGGTGAGGGAGGGGAAGCGGGTGAGAGTGGTGAAGAGGGAGTCGGAGGAGAAGGAAGAAGAGAGAGTGAAGGAAGAGGTGTTGTTGCCGGAGATGGAAAGGGAGGTGAGATGGCCGGAGGAGCAGGAGAGGGAGAAGGAAGGAGAAGGAGGGAGGTAACAGAAGGAGGAAGAGGAGGAGAGGGAGGAGAGAGCTGAAGGGAACTCTAGAAGACGTTGGAGACGAAGGAGTGTTTTGGATTGAGATGGAGAAAGGTCTTGAGAGGTGGATGGGGAGGTGTAGATTAGGAGGAGGAGAAGGAGATGGAGGAGCATAGTGAAAGGAGAGAGCTTTGATAGTGGAATCATGGAATGGTGATCAGAGAACAAGAAAGGAGAGAGCTTTAATGGTGGAGAATGGAGAAGACAATGGTTGGAGAGGTAAAGGAGAGAGCTTTGATAGTGAGATGATGGAACAGGGATGAGAGGTGATGGTTGGAAAGTGAAAGGAGAGAGCTTTAATGGTGGAATTGAAAAACACAACACACATAAACACAATGAAAACAAAGCAAGAAAAGAACAGGAGATAGAGAGAGAGAGATTGAAGGATGTTTCAGAAGAAGAAGAAGAAGAAGAAGGGGAGTGGAAGTTGAGTTGAGGAAGAAGATGAGAAGAAGAGAGAGAGAGAGTGATGTTATGATGATGTTGTGATGAGGAATGAATTTGACAAAGGAAAGGGAGAAGCTTTGTTTGGTGAAATAAGAGAGGAAAAAGAGGAGAAGAAGAAGAAGAAGGGGAACAAAGAGTAGTGTTTTGCTTCTTGGGAGAACACTAACAAGTTGGCTTTACAGAGTATACAACATTAGAGTTACGTGTCACACTTCACACGTGGGACTTGTGAGCATCTCGCGCCATTTGCGGTTATTATTGTTTTTAACTTGATTAATTATTAGTAATGGTTTTGATTCACTTGATACTCAAACTACTGTAATTTGCATTAATGAAGTGTTATATAGACATATAAAGGAGTAAATTTTTTTATAATGAAAATGAATAAACTATAATTTTATTATAAAAAAACAAAAAAATGCAAATACAGGACGAGAGATGACATGTATAAAAAAACAGAATTTTTAGATAATGACATTCGTATATAGTCATTTATTCTGATCATTATGAGATTACAGACTCTAAATTAGATCACTTATCGGAGAGTTTATGATAATTTTTTCAGCATAATATTCGTCAATTTTTAGCTCTTGATAGCCCAAAAAAATTAGACAATAATTTTCAAAAATTTGTAACTAATTTGCATACATTGGGACCATGGATTTAAATTTTGAGAATGAAGAGAAAGTGGGCAATAAAGTAGGTGAGTATAAGTGTTATTTTGAGTATAAGTATTATTTTGTATTGAATGCTTGGGAAACAATTGATCCATTTTATTACTATCTTTTTGTTTCTCTTTTGGCAGTCAAAAGGGCCCTTTCTGTCTCTATTTGTAATTAACTACCCAATCAACACTTTCAAGCCTAATAATTCCTAACTTTTCTTTTAAAAAAATAAAAAAAGGTCTTTAGTCTGTGTTAAATTAATATTCATGTTAAAAAAAGCTTTTTTTACTGCCCAAAAATTTAACAATAATTTACAAGGAAAACATAGACATAAATACAGTCAAGATGTACCAAAAATAAATCAATTCCTGCCATAATTAATCTGTAATTATTTGCATTTATTCTAATAAATTAAAATTATTAAAAAGAATATCAACTTTTATTTAATTATATGTTTTAATGAATGAGGCTCCATCACCCCATTATTTTCAATATGACTTTTTGATGCAGTACTTTTATCTTCTTTTTAACTGTAAAGTTCACTGCCAAACTTATACTGTAACTCTTATAAATGGTTAATAAATAAAGTTTTGTATTTATTGGCAAACTTTGGAAATTGTTCCTCAATCTTAGTATGCCTTTTCCATTTCTTCAATAACTATATTTGTACTTACACTGATTAAAGCAACTCAACAGTGTATTGTAACTGTCACACTTTCTTTTTTATTGGAGAAATTATTATTATTATTATTTAAAACTCAAGCTAAAATATGATGGTACATAACAAAGATAAAAGATGAGACATGAGAATTTCATGGAAAATAAATTAATTGGTAGTCATATTTAATTTTTTTTAAAATTATTTTAGGCTATACATTATTAATGTACTATGTCATGGACACAATGATGTTTTTTTTTAACAAAAATGAAGAAAAAAAATATCATGTGATCAAGGTTACACATCATCACCAACAAATTTCTTTGAAAAATTTAAAAATAATAACACACATATAATGTAGAATTGTAATGCATTATTACTAACCTTATAATTATAGAAATAAAAATAAATAACATATTTAAAGTTTCAAATATAACCTTCACTTTTTCAGTTGATAAAATCCTAATTTTTTTTTTCAAAAAAAAAATAAGTTGATAAATTACATTGATTGAAGAAGAAAAACCTAAATTTTTGACTAATTAGACTACAAATCACAATAAATAATAATAATAATAATAAAATTAATTTATAAGTCCAAGAAGTCAACGTCAATGCTTAATTTTGTTTGACTGATGAGACTCATCTTCAAAGCAATGCATGTGATAAAAGTGAAAGTCAAACGGACCTAACGGCGCCAAACTAGCAATTAATTTATTACTTAAATAATGTATGCTTTTAGTGTCCCAATCTTTGCTTTATTTCAATGTGTTTCCATTGTGAAGTTTTGACTTTTATTTGAGTGTGAGATAGCATTCACATTGTACTACCAAATGAAACACACTTACTTGTTTATTATATTGAATTATTTTTAAGTTTATAATGTATCAAATGAGAAGAAATAAAGCATTACTTAGATTAATTTTGAATAATTATTTATGTTTTAGATTTAAATTAATTACTGTATCATGACTTTATGATCATGTGTTAATCTTATTCCGTATTTTAAAAATTTAACTATTTTCATAAATTAAAATGAAACTAATCTTTTAATATAAAAAATTATATGTAAACAAACACCGAAGTCTTAAAAAATGATATAAATCGGAAGTATATATCAATTAATATGATATGCATAAATGTTATACTTTTTTTATTATTAATAAATGAGTCAAAATAATAGTTTACAATCAAATCAAAATAGTGGTTTATCCACTTTTCTTAAATCAATGAATTTATTTTAAAAAAAATTGTATAATAATATAAACAATGTTAAGTTTTTTTTCCCTTTCTTGAGATTGCCAAAAATAGATAATTTGCTTATTTTCTCTTAAATTTGGTCATTTGCAAAATTTTTAAATATTAGTTATTTAAAAAACAGAGAAAAAAAATCCATGAGACTGAGTTAGGCTCTTAAACCGAAGAAGGTAATCAGACAAATTAATGAACTATATATTAATATAATCTATATATTTACAGACATTAAATGAAAGATCCAACTAATCCCACATCTCTCCAATGCCATGTTGAGGAAGGCATGTGCAAGAGATGATGTTCCCAAATTATAATTTACTTATTTATTTATTTATTTTCATTGTGACAGTAATCTCTAACAGAGTAATCATTTTATATTTTTATTAATTAAAAAAGAGCTGTAATTAAAAACTCAGATTCTCCACTTAGATCAAATATTGATATTTTAATATATTTCAAGGTGTGTTTTGCAAAAGGATGCATAACATGAACATCTAGTGGAGTTGGTGAAGTAGACATGAAGAAGAAGAAGATAAAGATATTTAAGTTGGAACTCTCTCATAAACAATTGAGTTTGTTTGTTAGCACATTGTCCTGCAGAACATGGTAGGTAATATGTACACCATTGTAACACTCTTTTGGACACTACGTTCTTGTCGGTGAGGATCTATTTCTCACTTTATTAGGTGTCATGACATTAACCCTAAAAATATAAAAATAATTTTAAAAATAAAAAAATTGGATTTCATCATTCATGGTAGGGTTTGTTTTACTATAAAATACTTTAATGATTCATGATAATAGTAATAATAATAATATCAAAAGAAATATTAAAAACAAATACACACTTCTATGAGTTTATGAAAATGAGAAAATCACACCACACCAAAGCAGCAGCATCACCACACAAACCTATTTTTTTATGTTTTTGGGGATTGAACTTTTATCTTTACAGCGAAAACTCACAAGGCAGGAGGATCAGTTTGTCTGGATTTCTTGCTCCATTAGCTGGACATCCTGCAGATTGATGATAATAGTTTCAATTAATGTTTGAATATTGATTTAATTTTCTTTTGAAAATGAACTAATTTTTGAGTTTATAATAATACCATGTTTTCCTTCTCTTCTTGTGATAATGCCTCCTCCTCATCAGCTTGTGAAGTATCAATTGAATCCACTGAAAAATATATACATCAATGAATTGAACATTAGCAAGAATTTTAAAAAAAAAGTATTGGTTTCAAAGTTGCCACCTTTTTCAGCAGGAATTGGAGTTCCTCTCAATGAAGACTTGATCTTCACCTTCTCAGCATTAGATTCTGGTTTTTTAAGCCTCTGAGATCTCTTTTGTTCAGTAGAAGTCACAGTTTTAGAGTTCTTGTCAACTGATGACTTGTTTCTGGGAGTAGGAATTTTCTTATGAACAGTGTTCAGTTTATTTGATTCTCTAATTCCAAGAGCATCAGAATTAACCAACTTGGGTTTCAGATTTCCAGTCTTTGTTGTGTTGGAGTTGTGAACATCTTCATCTGAAACATGCATTCCTCCATCTCTAGGTGATTCAGAACAGGATCCAGAAATGCTTAGCTTCTCAAATTCTTCTAAGATGTTATAGCTCTGCATAAGATCTTTGACACTTTCTCCTAATTCGGAGACGAGGTTATATCTGCATGCATATGACTTAAGCTCCTCCCGCAGTCGCTGTATATGCTGCAAATTTTGTTTTCAAGAACATGAACTTGTCTGAGAAGTTTTGTATCAAATAAATATAATGCAAGTTTTCCAATTGTACACATTGGCAACATATTCTGTTTTAAAGAATATGTATTTGTCTAAGAAATTTGGTACCAAATGCTAAATATAATGCAAGTTCTATAATTGTACACATGCATATTCAAGGAATGCTGATTTCTATATAGTATAAAAGTGAAGGTATAAGAGTGATAGAATCACCTCACATCCTGCTTCCAAGGCAAGCTTGAAGAAACCAAGTGAGATTGAGTGTTTTCCAGCCGATTCTGATAGTTTGATTTGTGTTAGCCAATAAGACACCGATGACAGAACATTGAACCTCCTTTGGCCTGAAGACCTGGATACATTAGAAAGAGGTGTTTCACTCTTTCCTAGAGTGTTAGTCCTCCTTGTTCGAGCCTCAGATATGGGAGTTACGCTTCCAGAGGTCGCTGGCCGAGGACTAGATTTCGAAGGGAAAGAGAGCCTTCCTGGTACTTTTGCTATTTTATCCTTGCCAGATAGATCAAGCACACTCACACTCTTGCTAACTTCTGATTTGGGCCTTCCCCTGAAAGATGAATTTTTTTATGTGAATTATTGCAAAATACCAAAGACATTAGTGAGTGCTGCACTCTAATGATCTAGCATTCAATTCTCCACATACTTGCTGTGTTTCAGCAACAAAACACCACATAATGCAGATCAGATATACTACCTCTAGCAATCAAGGCATCAGCAAATGCACAATTCAATTTAGGTTGCAATTAAGGACAAACCAGAATTCAATGTTAGCTATCTCTTGTCTATATAAAGCAACAGTTGATGTTTTTTTTTTCAGAAAAACTCCCAATCAGCATTCACATTCTCCTAGACTCCTGCTTATGTAAGCATTCAACATGTCAACCATAGACTAATAAATCAGGATTACACTCATCACAAGAAGACAATTTGAGTTGTGTTGTGGTTGTGATGTTGATTTCTGATTAGACATAATAATAAGGATACAAAGATTACAGTGATGTGTTACTTGTCATGACGCTTTGAGTTGGTTTATTTGTAAAAATCAAAATCAAATCATATATAACATCTCCAAAGGCCTACATTCAAATAGCACAATCCTGGTGATTCATGATAACCAATGCAATTTTATGATGGCCAATGACAACAGAGTACCTTTGGCAATACTGGTCATCAATGCATTTATAGGACAAACAACAAAAATCCACATGCATTTGATAGAAAGTAAAATATTCTCAATCTCAATCAAAAATCAAAATCAAAATTGAATTTGGAAAATCATCATCAAGGTTTCCAATCTATGCTACATCAGATATAGTAATCCAGTTGATTTAGAAATAGAAATTCATGCATTTCCCGGCCCACTAGAAACAACAAGAAATCCACATGCCTATGATAAAATGTGAAACATTCTCAATCTCAATCAAAATCAAAATCCAATTTGGTAGATCATCATCAAGGTTTCCAATCTATTCCTATATCAAATATAGCAATCCAGGTGATTCACGAATAGAAATTCATGCATTTCCCTGCCTACTAAGAACTAGATAAACATTCAAATCATAAGGAAAAAAACCATCCAAAAAATTGAATTAAAAAAACCTAGAATCAAGAACACAAAAAGGGCCTATGATCTAATCAACAGTGTATAAAGAAATCAATAAATTGAAATCGATAAAAATAAAAATAAAAACAACCTCCTTGTAGCCGAAGAACCCCCCGATTTCTCTCCAGCCATTGCCTGCTTCTCCTCCTTCAATTTGGTAGCCGATCTCAACGGGTACCTCAATTTCGACCCTGATGAAACCCCTGATCCAAAAAAAAAAAAAAACATCAAAATCAACCAAAAAAACATCAAAATTAACCCAAAAAAACTCAAAATCAAAGGAGAAAAAGAGATCAGAGAAGAGAAATCACCATGAACAACAGCGCCCTGATCCTTGATCCCTTGATTCCCTTCCATTTTTCCACTCTTTCTCTTTCTCTCTCTCTAAAAATCCTCCATTTTTTCCCCAATTTTATAGAAAGAGAGATGAGAGGCGCGGAGTAGTGCTCATAGTTTGAATTTGAAAATTGAACGTTTGAGCGGGAAATTCAAAAGAGGATCCAAATGGGCCTTTTTGGGTCCAACGGTCAGTTTAGACCCATCATTGAACTCAGAGATCAGTTTGGGCCCACCATCGAAGACTTTGGCCCACAATCAAAAGCAATTGGAAGACCACTTGTTATCTGTTAACGGCTCGGTTCGCCTGGTGAAATTTCAAACCGGAATGAACCGAACCGAACCGGCTGGATTTTTAATTAACAATTAAAAGTCTTGGACATATATAAAATATAAATTTTTTTATTAAAGTGAATAAACTACAACTTTATTAAAATTGCGAAGAAGAAATACAACAAATACACAAAGGAGTATATATTGTTACAAAGAAAGAAATAAGAACAGTCTAAGACTCTCACCAGTATTTAAATTTTTTTTTTTAAATAGGCGACAAGCACCAGAATCGCATGGACGTGTACGTGCGGAGAACAAGGCTCAACGCCTATCCACGTGTCCTCACTTTGTGCAGGACATGAGGTTCGATCTCAGGTCTTCTCTAAAATGAACGCTCTATACAAGAGATCGGATATCAATTGACTTAAAAATTGTTGGTGTATTTTAAATTAGGTTGGGTTGGTTCTTGGTTGAATAAATGATGGGATTAAAATAAAAGTATATATATATATATATATATATATATATATATCAATTAAACCATGTTTACAAGAAAGTAAGATGCTTAAGTTGGAAGTTTCACGTGGTCAACAATCGCATGTGATTCTAATTTTCAAACACACACACACATATATATATAAAGTTAAAAAATTTTAAAAAAATAATTATTAATTAGTGTATTTTACTTCTATGACGAAATAATATGATCAAACTACATCTACAACTCTGTTTTATCTTCTCTCCCAGTTTACTGGATGTCTGTTTTCAAATTACCAGCTTGGGTAATCCTTGAAATCGATAAAATTAGGAGAGACTTTCTTTGGAAGGGTCCAGATCTGGGGTCTAAGGGTATAAGGTTGATTGCCTGGAAAAGAATTTGTAGACCCCGTTGCATGGGCGGTTGGGGTATCCTTGATCTCCATATATTCAATAATGCCTTATTAGGAAAGTGGTGGTGGAAGCTCATCACCAAGCCGGTCTCCTGTTGGACAAAAATTGTCTTTGCAAACTATGTGATAAGAGATGCCCCTGATATTCTATATCATCATCCACCAAGAAATAAATCTTTCTTCTGGGCTGGAATTAATACCATTCTACCCTCCTTTCGATTCTGCATATCCAAATCAATTGGAAATGGTAACAAAACTCTATTCTGGTTTGATAAATGGCTTGAAGGTCAATCCCCAAATGACCGTTGGACATCACTTTTCTTGGACTGCTCTTATCCTTCGATTACTTTAAGACAATTTATACATATAATTAATTCCGGTTGTAATCCATTCAGGACAACCTCTGTTGATGACTTTACCGTATTAATGAACTCCATTCCAGACTGTACAATTGATCAAGATGACTCTTATACCTGGTCTCTTGATAATAACGGAACCTTCTCTGTCAAATCTTTCTATAATTTCTTAATTGATGGAGGCATTCGCAGTCAACTTTATTCCAAATTCTGGAAGACAAATACCCCTAGTAAAATAACACTATTTTGTTGGCTTGCTTGGGAAAACAAAATTCTTACTCTAGATAACCTTTTTATTAAAGGTTGCAATCCTAATGCTACTGACACATGTATTCTATGTCATAACAACTCAGAAACAGTAGATCATCTTTTTATTAATTGTTCGCTGGAGAGAATTTGGTCCTTCTTCCGAGGTTTGTTAGATGTTGCTACTCTCCCATGCTCTATTTACAACATCTGGACCACTTGGATTCCCTCCTTAAATTCTGCCTCTAGGACTCTCTCAGATCTATGCTCTAGAGCCATATTCTGGAACATCCGGCCGAACGCATAGCATCGTATTTTTTTAACCAAAAAAATATTCATCAATTTCTTCTATACTCCATAAGCATGCCTAACATGCTTCTTTCTTGGATCACCGCAGACTCGGTGCCTCTTCGCAGGAACCATCTGATGCTGCTCAGAAGATCAAGCGTTCTCTTAACTTCCTGAGCTCCAGATCCACGGACACTACTGGTGAAATGGCGCACACCACAGACCGGGAGTAATCGCCTCTTTTGTAGCCTGGACCCGGCCTTCGTCTCCAGATGGTGGACTTCGTTAGCCCAGCTCGCTATCTTCCTCCTTTTCCTTTTTATTGCTTTTTTTATCCTAGTCCTGTTCACTGCTATTCTCATCCCTGGTGAGAATATCAGCATTTATTTTATTGTCTGTCAGTTTGTTTTTTTTTGTTTTTTGTTGTTTTTTGTTTTTCTTCTTCTGTATTTTGTTCTTTTTGTTCCTTCATTTTCTTATTAATAAATTTGTGGTTTATCCACTTTATTCAAAAAAAACTACATCTACAACGGGACGGATCGTCAAATGACGGATTAAGAATGCAACTCTTTTCAACAACAGTAATTAAAGGTTATAATTTGCACATAATAATAATATTTTAATAAATTTAAAAATAACCTTATAATAATAATACATGAGTTAATAAATTTTAATCTAATGATATGCGGTTTCCACTTCTCAGAGCTGGTTTCTAATTCAACTCCTCATCACTACTGCCAAATGAAGCGTGGTTTTCAAAATTTCAACAAAACACAATGTTGTTTTTTTTAAAAAAAAAAAACTAATTTTACTGGTGCACTATGTGTACCTGTTTATCCCTTTGTATATATATATTTTTATAGAGCCGTGTTTGTTTTTTTGGTTGAAAAAGTAAATAAACCACGTTCATTAAGATAACACAAAACAGTCCCAACAACAAAAGCCATAAGTCAACCCACCAAAAGTGAAAAACCACACAATGAACACAATATCTCACAAAAAAGAACCAACAGGCCACTAGAGGGACAAACTCCCCCTAGGACACAAACAAACTGAAAACACTAGCCCTCACTCAAGGGAAGGAACCGGATCAGACTGAGCGCTGTGCTCCATGGAGCCGTGTTTATTGTCTTTGTTAAAAAAAAAATCTAATTTTTTTAATAATAATAAATTTGACCAACCATTTCATGCTTCAATTGAACCATTCAATTCATCTATTGATGGTTTGATACATATTCAATATTATTAAACCGTTAATTACACTACCTATATAATCAATTCAACTTGCTTCTAAAATTTTTTATATTGGGTAACTTCTTTGAAACTAGAGGCAGCAATCCATGCTAATTTTTTTAATTTATATGCAAGAAAAATTTGTGAAGGATTAACACAGTAATAATTTTTTTAATACTAAATAGATAAATTTATTTTATTTATTTTGTGAGAGTTGAAAACTTGAGCATTAGTTGGAAGTTTCATTTGTATCTATCTTGTTGCCATCAACACGTTAACTTAAATGCTTGGGAAACATACATTCAAATGATATCACTAAACATAATTAATATCAATTGACTTCTAAAGTTCTCCTCCACAAGATAAGACTCTAAATCCATAAATATATATATATATATATATATATATAATGAAGATTAAGAAGATCATGTTCACAACGAATTGCACTATTTAAAGCAATGAAATTTCACTTTAAACACAATCAGAAACCATAACTGACTTCATATATTTATCAAGTCAACTCATGGCTGCCAGTTTCTGGACACAAGCTAATGCTCTATTGAGGAAGAACCTTATCTTTCAGGTTACTTTTATTCTGAATTTAATCTTTGATAATTTCTTAACTGTTGTGTTTTCTGAAACTGTTTTTAATTCAATGATCACTGCAGAAAAGAAATCGAAAAACTAGTATAAGAATCATCGTGTATCCGATAATTCTCTGTGTGTTACTAGTTTTGATTCAGAGCTTGATCAACAATGAGTTGCATAAATCTAAGTACAAATGTGGTTGTACTTGTGTTGATAAAAATGGCAATGGTTCATGTGAGACAGTCTGCGGAATTCAGTATTCGACTCTGGATCAAGTCGATAGTTGTTCGGTACCGAGCCCATTTGAATGGCCTGTATTACTGCAAGTTCCTCGGCCGGAATACCGTGCAGTACAAAACAGTTTTGATACGTTTGCCGGTTTACCGGAGAAATCTTGCAGAGATTCTGAGTCATGTCCTGCCACTGTGCTTTTCACTGGAGGCAATGAATCACTAGCAAACAGTATGTGAATTTAAGTTCTTATTGAGAGTTAATACTTTTAATTGTGCTTTGATTGATTCATTGAATTTCTGTTTATCAATTTGTCAGGTTTGGCAGCAAATTTGTTCACAAATGTTGCATCTTCAAACCTTTCAGATTACTTGAGTGCATTCTCAGAGCTCATTCCTGTGAGTTTTTATAGCTTATTTAATCTTTTCCCTTTGTTTTTATTTTATTAGAACATATGAAAAAAAAAAAATATTACAATGTTTTGGAATGAAATCAATCTCAGGGAACAGATACAGTGAGTGGAGATACACAGTTTATTGATCCTGCTTTTATTTATGGTAGACCAATATACACAAACCAACCTCAATGCATCTCAAATTCGAATCGAGAATTTTCATTTAAGATTGATACTGTTACCATGCAAGAAGGTATGAAATTTACTTGTTTGGTGATAAGTATGACTTTAATTTTTTCTGAATCACGTCATTGCAAATCTGGATTAGATTTAGAGTGTGTTCGAGGATTGCCATTATGGCGTCGTTCTTCATCTGATGTAAATGATGAGCTGTTTAAAGGTTATCGAAAAGGGAATGCTGAAATGATGATCAATGAAGTAATGTCTGGTATAAATCTTTTACCGCAACATCTTTCACTTGTGTGAATTATCAATTTGGAGTTACTGTTTTATTGCTTTCTGTTGCAGCTTATGATTTTTTGGAGACCGATGACAGAAATTTTCATGTGAATGTTTGGTACAACTCAACGTATCAAAACACAAGTGTTTGGGACACTACTCCTGGATTACTACGTGTTCTTCGATCGATAAATATTGTTTCTAATGCATACCTTCAATTCTTGAAAGGTAGTGGTGTGAAGGTGTTATTTGAATTCACAAAAGAAATGCCGAAAATTGCAACACAGCTTTCATTTGATTTTTCTTCTCTTCTCGGTCCACTCTTCTTCAAATGGGTCATCGAACTACTTCTCCCGGTACTTTGATACTTTAACATAATTACTACTTCTCGGCTATTTGTGATAATTTTTCGTATTTTAATGTAGGTTATACTGACATATTTGGTGTATGAGAAGCAACATAAACTGAAAATTATGATGAAAATGCATGGACTTGAAGATGGTGCTTATTGGGCGATATCTTATGCTTATTTCCTACTTTTATCGACAGCATACGTTGTATTTTTCATGGTATTTGGTTCTCTGATTGGTAAGAAACTAATTTCTTACTAGTAAATAGTTTCAATTTGAAGCATTAGAACTCAATTTTGATTCTGTCTTGCAGGTTTAAAATTTTTCAAGCTGAATGATTACAGTATTCAATTTGTGTTTTACTTCACTTACGTAAATTTGCAAATTGTGCTTGCATTTCTTGCAACAACATTCTTCTCCGATGTTAAAACTGCAGAAGGTCCGTATGTTTTTTAACATGAATTCTAATTTGTGTAGATACCTTATGCTAATTGTAATATTGTATTTCTTTGATCTTAGCAATTGCATACATTTATATATTCGGGACCGGATTCGTTGGAGGTTATCTTTTGCCTTCTTTTATTCAAGACACATCATTTCCAAGTAAGTTTTATAAATCTCTATCCGTTTGAAACAACTACACAAACAAGTTTGCATTGTTAAACATGTAATGTATAATTCCGCAGAAAATTGGCTCATTGTCATGGAGCTCCTTCCCGCATTTTCGTTATATCGAGGACTATATGAATTAAGCCAGTATTCTTTCAGTGGGGATTATATGGGAACTCACGGAATGCAATGGACCGATTTAAGTGATCATTTGAATGGAATGAAGGATGTATTGATTATCATTGTCGCAGAATGGTTAATTCTCCTTCCTTTTGCTTATTATATCGATAGAACTGCTTCTAGAGGTAACATAAGCATGAAAGGCCTTTTTTCGGTTTTACAAAGATTTCTGACAAAGAAATCAATAAGTACACAAAGAAGTGAATCAGGAAAAGTTTTTATTGAAATGGAGAAACCTGATGTTATTCGAGAAGTAAGTCTTAACATTGTATTTTACTTTTGGTTTTATTTGCATTCTTCGTTATGTTTAATTTTCGGTTGTTTCAGAGGGAAGTGGTTGAACATTCACTACTTGAATCAAGAACTAGTCATGCTGTCATTTGTGATAATTTAAAGAAAGTTTATTCGGGAAAAGACGGGAATAAGGATAAGTTTGCTGTCAAAGGAGTATCTATTGCTTTGCAAAGCGGAGAATGTTTTGGTTTGCTTGGACCGAACGGTGCCGGCAAAACTTCTTTGATCAACATGGTAATTTAATATCATTCTCATTAGTATTATTGGTTTTTGTCAAATTCTGAAGTGAATTTCACTTGGTTTGCAGATGATTGGACTTGTAAAACCAACATCAGGAAACACATTTGTTCAGGGACTTAACATACAAACTGAAAAAGATAAAGTATACTCTAGCATGGGTGTATGTCCACAGAATGAGTAAGAAGTTAATTTACTCTGTTAAAAGACACACACACATACACACACAAAAAAAAAGCTCAATCATGTTTGTAATTGTTTCTATTATTAATGCAGTATGCTGTGGGAGATGCTGACAGGAAGAGAACACCTAATGTTTTATGGAAGATTGAAGAATCTCAAGGGTGAAGCTTTGATGCAAGTGAGTATGTGTTGATGATTTTATAGACATTGATTTATCGGTTTTCTTAAATTCTTCATCTTGAATTTCATTGCAGGCTGTTGCTGAATCCTTGAGGAGTGTTAATCTATTTCATGGAGGAATTGCAGATAAATTTGTTGGAAAATATAGTGGTGGGATGAAAAGAAGGCTTAGTGTCGCAATTTCACTTATCGGTGACCCGAAAGTAAACAGTCTAACTTATGTTCTTCTTTGATTTCCTCCAAATTCATGTGAATTGAATTATTCTTTTTAGGTTGTCTACATGGATGAGCCAAGCACTGGATTAGATCCTGCTTCAAGAAACAACTTGTGGAATGTTGTCAAGCAAGCGAAACAAAATCGAGCAATAATTCTCACAAGTAATAATATATATTCAAGTCATGACATCAAATTAATTTATCTGCTTATGATAATTAGTTGAGAATTTTGATTTTCAGCTCATTCAATGGAAGAGGCAGAGGTTCTTTGTGACAGATTAGGAATCATTGTAGATGGAAGCTTGCAATGCATCGGAAATCCGAAAGAGCTTAAAGCTAGATTTGGAGGTTATTATGTTTTGACAATGGCAACATCTACAAATGAAGAACATGAGGTTGAAGTTCTGGTAAATAAACTTTCTCCGAATGCGAAAAAGATATATCATGTATCAGGCACTCAGAAATTCGAATTACCGAAACAAGAAGTTCGAATTGCCGATGTTTTTCTTGCCGTTAAAGATGCCAAGAGCAAATTCAGTGTGCAGGCATGGGCTTTATCTGATACAACCATGGAAGACGTCTTCATTAAAGTTGCAAAAGAAGCCGGATCGATATAAGTTTCATTATGTTAATGAATTTGATCCTTTGGCTACTTTGATAAATACATCCTCCAATGTCGTGTCGGTTAATCCCCAAGCATGTATCGAGAGTTCTTTTTTAGCGCTTTCGATTTCTTTAAAAACATCGGCGAGTTTGACATCTTGTTTAGATAGTTGAAACTTTTGTGTTCCTGCTAAATGGTAGACTTTACTTGCTTCTGATGAGATTCGGTTTACTAACTTCTCGACTTCGCCTTCTTGATCCGGAGGTGTAGTAATTGTGAACATAAAGTATCCTCCATACCTTTGTTTGAGCTAAGATCATATACAAAGTTTAGCAATCTCTTCGGTATGCTGCAATCTATGTTCATGAATTTTTACTGTCTTGAATTAGTTACCTCTTTAGGATTGCCAATGCATTGGAGACTACCATCGACGAATATTCCTACTCGATCACATAAAGCTTCTGCTTCTTCCATTGAATGTGCTGAAAAGAAAAGGCGAAATTAGTATAATTTGAAATAGAGTTATCTTAATTCATGTTGAACTTCTTACTTGTAAGTATGATTGCTTTATTTTGCTTCGCATTGAGTAAAGCACTCCACAAATACTTCCTTGATGCAGGATCTAGTCCTGTGCTTGGTTCATCCAAATACACAGCCTGAAATTCATTAATAGCCGGTGAATTTCATCACTAAAATATTACTGAATTTTTAGTATGACATACACTAGGATTGCCGATAAGCGAAATGGCAACACTGAGTCTTCTTTTCATGCCTCCACTATATTTCCCTGATAATGTATTAGCTTTATCTGATAAATTTACACTCTGCAATGATTCTTTGACAGCCTACAAAAATTAGAGATAAGTTTCGGCAATTCTTGTTTCATTTCGATGTATATTGAAGTACACCATACCTCTTCCAGTGCACGTCCATGAAGGTTTTTTAGTCGGCCGTAAAACAGTAGATGCTCTCTTCCGGTTAGTGTTTCCCATAGTAAACTTCAAGCAAAACCGATCGAGTTGTTACTGAAAATAATTGTAATTCAAAAGTAATAATTCCGTTTGATGCTTACTCATGTTGTGGACAAACACCCATACTGCAATACACTTTATCCATGTCTTGACTAATATCTAATCCTCGAACAAATGCCGTGCCAGAAGAAGGCGGTATGAGCCCTGTCATCTGCCGAATTTACTACTTCAGCTTTGAAAATTTGTTAACAAGAAGAATAGTTTGATAGTATTACTAACCATCTTAATAAACGATGTTTTTCCGGCTCCATTTGGACCAAGCATGCCGAAACATTCTCCCTGACTAACTCGTTAGTGTTAATCCTTTAACAGCAAATTTCTCCGGGTTTCCATCTCTTCCCGGGTACACCTTTTTTAATTTACTGCAAATGATGATGTTATCGTTGCAAGGTCTCTGCAGTAACTTCTCCACCTTCTCCTCCTAGAAAAAAACAATCGAAAGATTAGGCAAATGTAGTCGTATGATACTTGAGCAACTAATTTGAAAACATACCTCTTGAGCAACATCTGATTTTTCCACTTCAACATAAAAATAAGGTTGCTGAATTTCAGTACTTCTTTTTCGTTCCGAATTCACACAGCGCATAAACCATAGAGGATGTTTTCTAACTCCGCTACCGATGGAAAGAACTTGATCGAAATAAAATGCAATCATTAGTAGTATCACCCATTCTCCGAACATAATAAGTAAAACATTTAGCAATCCTTGCTTTTCGACCCAGATATCTCTCCAACCGACACGACCAACTCCTATAGACTCTGCTCTGAGTGAATATTCTCCGAGCTCAAATAAACCACGGTATAGAGACATAAAAGGGAGGATTTGTGTTAATATAATCATGCCTGGAAGAAAATTGCAATGAATTAATGTTGGTTGTGAATTTTTGTGACAATTAATAATGGAAACAACTTACTTGAATTGGAATTATCATCATGGGAATTCATTGAGAATCATGCCCGAAAATAATCCCGATGCAAACACATAGATGTATCCAATAACTGAAATATAAATAAAGGTATGATACATAATGTTAGATGCTAAAGTTTCGATGAGTTCATCAGAGCATTTGTGTGTTTCAAAATTCAAACCTGCAGCAGTCTTGACTTCAGAAAAAAATATTGATGAGAAGAATGCAAGTGCAATCTGTAAATTTATATATATGAAGTAGAATACAGACTGCACACTGTAGTCATTCAAAGTAAAAATCTTCAACCCTGATACAATGACAATACACGATAATTGTGTGAGGAATACGAAAAGGAAAACAATGTATGTTGATTTTGAATTCTCGAGCTTAAACTCACTGAGAAATGATCCGAATAAAATGAAGACTGAGATATATAAAGACGATATAAGAAGGAAATATGCGTAAGTTATTATCCAATAAGGACGGTCGCCGAGCGAGTGCATTTTCATGATCATTCGGAGATTATTCTGCTTCTCATAAACAAGAGAAACTAACATCACCTGCAAGAAATTTTGATGTTCAATAATTCAGGAAACAGAAATGTCTATTGAATGATTAGAAGTTTGGAAGTTTACCGGTAACAACATCTCAATTATCCAAGTGAAAAAAGGAGGACCGAAAGCAGAAGAAATATCTAATCTTTTCATTGGACTAGCACTTTTCGCCATTTCTTTGGCAAAATCAAGCACCATCTTCACATTAGGACCTTTAAAAAATTGGAGGTATGAATTTGATGCCTGTAGAGTATTACAAACTAACAATTATGTACTATTTCACTCTTCTTTTCGATTTAACGACAGTTAAAAATCAATCTGTGATACGCACCGCATTCAAAGCACGAAGAATCCTACTAAGTGACTTTTTATTATCATTAGAAGTCCCATTGTGCCACAATGTCACATTGAAGATGTTTCCATTTGTGTTCAAGAAGTCATAAGCTGAATTTCAAGCATTCCGAAAAAAATTATATGAGAAACAATTGAATGAATCTATGGAAAAGATTAGGCAACAACCTGCAAAGTATTCATTGATATCTTTGTTAGGATTACTTTGCTTGAATCCTGAATATATCTCACGATTTATAGTCGATGAATCTCTTCTCCATAAGGTTAGTCCCTCAACACACTCTACTTCTGTAACACAAGACATGAATAATTCAATGATACTGATGCGACACCGATTGATCAAGATAAATAAAAAATATATATATACCTTTCAAAAGAGAAACACCATCAACTTTGATCGAAAGCGGGAATGACATTTTTGGATTGCAATTCTGCTGAACAAGCAACAATGGTTCCACAGGGTCCAGAAAAGCCGGATCGGCATAATAAGTAAATGCAAGATCTGTAGAAGTGCCCTGAAAGTTACTGAATTTCAATTGAAATCCCCTTCAATCAAAACTGTTACTTGTTAATAAAAAAGACGAACGAGCTTACTATAATGTATTCAGATGAGACGGTGAAAGGATCTAATGCATCCACAGGTTCTGAGAATGCCATTGTTCCATATAAATTCTTTCCCAAATCTATCAAAAAGATAAAAAATCAAATGAAAATATCTTAAGCAGTTACACCAACTAAATACAGTGAGAATATCGATTGATTAGTACTCTTTGCCAAAGTTCTGTTAAATCCAGTGATGAGTATGCTGACCGGGCAGTTGCCGGCCACTCTGCAAGACTTGTCCGGCAATTCCAAGTTGTTCAAAGTTCTTGAATTATCTCTTTTAGTCGCACGAAACTCGGACTTTGGTATCGAAAAAAGTTGTGGCCATTTAGCAGGTTGTGATATCGGACACGGAAAATTATCCATTGATGCCATTTCGAAGAGCTCTACCGAGCAAACATGTGAACAATTATCTTCATTTGGATTGGTTTCTTGACAATGTCTACACTCACAAGTGTTCTTTAGTCCTCCCATGACATGATTCACTAATTTTTCAAGACCAAATAGTAATAAACATAATAGAACAGGGATCACTAGCAGTCTAATGTTCGTTCGGAGATTTCGTTTCTGAATAAAAAACAAAAAGAAATACACATGTATTCAGATTGACAGCAGATATATAATGTTTGATCATAATGTATTCAGAAAAAAATAAAATAAAATTGACAACAATGTGACCTGAAATGTGAGGTTTTTTCTCATGAGAGCATTCATTTGAACTGCAAGACTTGCACGTTTAATTGGTACATTCTCCATTGTTGATGTTTTTGGTGATTTCTGAGATGAATTGCTTGATCTCAAATTGGAACACTCTCAACTCTTGTTAATTTATTGATGAATTTCAGTTATTCTTTTTAATTAGTTTGAACTTCTTTTTTTCTCTTTTTATCGAGAGTTAAGGCTAAGTTTGTTGTAACTCTCATTGAAGAAACAATTTCTGTTTTTCTGAAAAAAAAAATGCAAGAAAAAAAAAATCAAACTATGATTTTAAAGTTGAGATTTGAAGATTTGAAACTTTGAAGATTTCAAATCAAACTTACTTTTTTGGGGAGCTTATCCACAAAACACCAGAACATCCACAGTAAAGAAGATTAGTTCCCTTGCTTTTTGAATTAAGTTTTTGGGAATTATTTTGACCAGACACGTGTTGACCGAACAAGTAGGACGCGCATTGACGTGGTCCAAGGGGAAAACGACAAATGAAGAAGACGACAAAAGTAGGTGGGGCCCAAACACCATGCGTGAAGAAGTGGCCACTTAGGATTCGCCACGTTGCAAGACAAGCTGGAACCGCTGGCATGCACGTGGGCTTCCACGATCGCCTTGTTTGTCCCACGTGTGTGAGCCCCAGATGACGTCACTCAGAACAGACAAATCCGAAAAAGAGCCACATGGCGACAACATAAGCGTGGTCGGCACAGCTGGAAATATCTCATCCGTACACGTGTCATAATTCCTAACTGTCTTTTTTTTAGCGATTTCCGCACGATTTACCAACTATTTACTAATCCTCTGTTGGGAAGTGTTGAATTCTCCATAATTGCAATACAAGAGATGTATTATTATGAACTGTGAATTTTAATATGTTATCTTGGATACACTTGAGTCGTCCTTATCTATCGTATTAGCTTATTCTATTTATTACGTGCATTTATTTTTTTATCTGTTATAAATTTATATTTTTTTTTTGTTATTTGTCATTTTTTAATATTAAAAAAATATTTATTATTTTTTTCTAAAATTATCTTTAACACTATATTTAATTTTTTTCTAAGAATTAAATATAATAACTAAATATAAAAATATAAATTAGAGATAATTTTATAAAAATAATTAATTTTTTTATATATAAAATTAGGTTAACCACGACAGATAAAAAAGAACGGAGAGTAATAAATCTCTAAAAAATCATTAAATCATCGTAATTATTGTGCCAGTGTACATTTCTTTTTTTTTTTACAACTTTTTGTAATGTAGCACTTATTATAGTTTTTGTAAAAAATAAATAAATAATAATAATAATAATAATAATTTCAAATCGATTTCAGTGTTGATTTCATGCGGAGACAAAAGATGAGCAAGAAATAGCATCCATGTCATTCACCCATGTGATACTATTGTGACATTGTCACCCAAGAATGGCTCTCTTGCCTTCATACTCTCCATTTCCATCCATAAAAACACCATTCAATATCCCTTCCAATTCAATGCTAAAACAAACTTTCTCAAAAACCGAAAACATGTGTAATTGAGCTACAATAAGATTAATTCACAGAAGTCACTACAGTAATAACAAGCGGTTAAAATATCAGACTTCATAACAAAATATGTCTTGGTGAAAATCACAAGAATATTCGAACCTTTTTCTGATTCTTATTTCAGATACACAAGTGAAAGAAGTAAACAAAGAAGTGGAAGGATTGATGGATGGACATATGAGAGATAGAGAACACATTAAGGCAAGAAAATGTGGAATTTTACTAAGACCATAACCATAAGCCTTGATCCTCCAATGCATAATCATAATTCCCAGAACTATCTTCGAGTTTCATACAACTGTATTGCTTAACTTTCTCGTCCTCTTCGACATAGGATAGATCAGAATTCTCCGGTTCGAATGCGTTCGAGGAGTCGGTAAGCTCAAACAGAGGAGTTCGAGCTCCGGCTTCGCTATCTTTGTCGAATATAACAGTATTAGTAGAACTAAGATCTTCCTGCTTACAAGATGGCACAGAAGCTAAGAAAAAGTTTACATTTTGCAATTGATTACTGGCCTTAGTTTCAGGTTTTGTTTTTTCACCAATCTTTTTCAAGAGCAGTTTATCAGTCAGTGAAATCACCTGCAAACACAAATATGATCTTATTTGTATGTAATGCCATGAACTAAATAATTCATTCAAACTCTTGAAATTTAAAAAGGCAAAGTTTGGGATTGAATGAAGGACCTCTGCATTGAGTTTCTGATTTTCTTTGAGAAGATTGTCATAATCAAGCTTGAGTGAATTGTAGCTAGATTTGAGTGTTCTCAAGTCCTTCTCCAGCTGTTTGGTTTTCCAACGAGCTCGGCGATTCTGAAACCAGACGGCGACTTGCCGGGGTTGCAGACCGAGCTCATTTGCTAGTTGAATTTTTCGATCCGGTTCGAGCTTGTTATCAACCTCGAAACTCTTCTCAAGAAACTGAACTTGATCGGTCGAAAGCCGCCTTTTTTTCTCTGGATGGTGAAGACTATCATCCATATCTTCATCAATGGTTTCTTCTAACTCAAATGGTGATCTATGCATTGCCCCTTCTGTTGTGTTTGCACAAACAACATCTTCAAAGTTCACAATGGGTCTTCTTGATTCTGAAAACATTTAACTTCTTCATCTCAATTCTCAAACTTAATTCACTGGCCAAAACAAGTCTAGTAAAGCTAAAATTATCTAAATATTCATCCAAACATTTGCAAAACTGAAAATTTCCATCAAGTTCAGCAGAAAAAAAACTAAGTTTGAAACCTTAATCAAGAGAAACAGAAAGAGATTATACCATGAAAGACAGAACCAAGCAAAGTCTCAAAAGGATGAGGAGAAATCCCTTGATTCTTCATCAAAGACCATGAAATCTCTCCTCGTTTATCACCTAAAAACATCATGTTTTCCTTTGAAAAAAAAAAACACACACACACACACCCAAAATTCAATTCCAAAGATTAAGCTCAAAAGACCATGATCTTCTTCAGAGCTTGTGGCGGAAAAAGCTAGTGTTCTTGATCTCAGAGCCACGCAAAGAGGAGAGGAAAAGAGAAGTGCTCAGACCCATCAGCCACCTTCTCAGGAGAAGGATAAAGGTTGAAGCTTTGATGCTCGGCAATGGAGTTTGGAGCTCTAATCTTCACAAAGGTCACAGCTTTCTTTCTCTTTCTCTGTGTGTTTGTGGGAGTTTGGAGAAGAATGGAGAGGTTGGTTATAACTTATAAAGAGGGAGATGAAATTGGATCCGGATCCGAATCATTTATACCCGATAACGATGAACCGGATCCGATAAAAGAGGTTATTGGATCCTTATTTGATCCAAATTGAGGCAAGGAACATTATTTACCTTTTTTTTTTTTATTAAAATCATAATGGATTAAAAGGACAGATAGAATATTCCATGGCCTAAAGTGTTTTTTTTTAATGAATATCCAAGTGATTCCATGTTGGATTTTGATTACATTATTTATTTATAATTTATTGATAAATGCAACAAACCCAATAGTCAAGGGCATGCACACAACCAAGAATTGATCATCCGGTCATGCACCCTCACCTGTCACCTTGCATACGTTGGGTGAGATTTGAAATCCAACCCTAGCATGAGAGTGAATAACTAATTTAATGACTAACCCAATGTTGGCATAGTTAATCTATAAACTATTTTTTTTTAATTTTGATTATTATATTTAAAAATAATTATTTTTTTACAAAAATAAAATAATAATTATGTGAGATTTTAATACATGTTTGTTAAAAGTGACAATTTTTTAAAGTTGTTTTTTTATTAGTATTTCTAAAAAAACTAAAGAGCTCTAAGGAGATGCATTAAATATCATTAAACATAGCCACAACTTTTTATGCATCTCATCGAGCATTGAGGAGAATTCTCGTTCATCAACTGATTTTTTAGATCTCACCGGCAAGTGATTTTTTTTTTATTTTTATTTTTTTTGACATATTCTTTCTTAGTGATTTTAAAGTATTATTTCTTTACATTAATATCATTATCAGTCAACTCTATCTCTTATATTTGTGGTTTTCATTTTTTTTTTTAATATCTCTGCATAAAAGTTAATTCATTGTTTGTGGTTATTTTTTATAAATTTATTATTAGTTTTTTTTTCTTTTTTCCGTATATTTATACTCTTTTTTCCTCTCAAAGTTGTGATTCATCTCCTTTTTATAAAAATTATCATATCCTATGTTGAGTCATGAGTGATGGAAATTTAGCTATTTTTTTTATGTAGGGATGAATCATGGAGTTTATATGATGTGGGACATGTCACCCTGAGTTACCATCATCATTCAAATCAATGGTTAAAAAAATTTAAAATTTTTAAAAATAAAATTCATGTTATATGTGGATGATTTCAAGTGAATATTCAGCCATTTAATAATGCAATAGATACAGATGAGATACATACATACATAATATTGTCATTATTTATAAGCAGTCGCTTCCCATCTGTCATACCATACATGAGTCACTTCAAAATTAATAAATTCTATTATATAATTTAATTAATTAAAAGGAATAAGTTTGAAAAATATTCTGTCGTTTACTGACGTCAAGGCTCAAACATTTATTAAAAACAATAATAATTATTATATCATGAAAAGTTTCATGGATGAGAAGGTCAAAGAAATCAGGCAATCATCAATTTTGGTTTTTCCTCTCTTTTTTAATATTTTTCTTTTTGCTCTTTTGCTTTATATCTGAAAAGGAAAAAATGAGTTTAAGTAGGGTATGGAATTCCAGATGGATTTCCATGAATGGTCCAAAGAAGCCAACTTTGCTTGCACAAACATAACTCATTAACAGTGATGTATATTTGGATAACAAGAACTCATGATGATAAGTTGAGAAAGAAGAAGTAAGAGCAGCAATTAATGCCACTGATCTCTTAGTCTATTAATATTAGATTTATAATATAAAGTGTTTGTATTTTTATTGAAACAAAAATAAGTTCAAACATCAGCTCTTACAGAATGAGAGAACATATGTATCAAAGTATTAATTTTACGTCTATGCATATATACCTTAGTTTTGGTCACATTCCAGTAATAGTGGATGAAGGATAAGGTGGGAAGAAGATCGAATGTGAAATGAATGGCAAAGTTAATGGACAAGTGTTGGCTTTGTAAACTGACTGGCATGATATATAGGATAAGAAGAAGGACATTTTGTAGCATTGCATTGCATGCATTCATGCATGCATGAAGTAATTCATTAATGAATGAGGACATGCATGATTGAGACTTGAGAGGGAGAAGCATGCATGAGTTGAAGGATGAGGATGAGAAAGACAAGGGTTGAAATCAAGGTGGATCCTACGTTGAGGACACATGTTAATTACTTTATCATTTACACACAGGTCGGCTACTTTGAAATTAACTCAATTTTAATTTGCGGATACCACATGTATGTCCATGCTGTAATAGGTTCATAGAAACTCAAAGCCATATGTTCTTACATTGCCCAATGATTGCCCCTTTTTTGTCACAGCTTGATGTTGTTGTGGAAGGGGTGGAGGATCATTGTTCAATGGTTGGCTCTTTGGCTTATTGCACAACTTATCTGACAGTGTTACATTCCAAATTAGTCTATTACTATGGAGTGTGTATGTAATGTTTGGTGATTTGGCAGGCAGGAAGTTGGCGCCAAAATTAAATCAAAGAGCAGTAGATCACGTGCAGGAGAGGCGACTGGGCGAGTCAGCAAAGAACAAATTGATTGGTGACACGTGTGAAGCTGTTATGATGCCATTGGCTGAAAGAAAAAGTGGGAGAGTTCGGAAGAAGAGTTGGAAACTCGCGGGTTATCATACACCCGGTGACCTGGAGTAAAGAAATATTCTCATTGGTTGAGTGAATGGAGGGGGTGTGCTGTTGAACCAACTATATAAGGAGGCATATGGCTTGGAGAAGGGGGGATCGAAGAAGAAAGTGAAATCCTTGGGCCTTGGAGAGTTTTCCGGTGATCTTCTCCGGCGATCTCTACGGGGAGGGAAGTCTTTCCCATTATCTACTATATTTCCTATATAGTTTCTCTAGATCTATCATTCTACATTTCTAGTTATGACTGTAATGAATCCATTGTTGATGGACTATGTTTTGATTGATTGATTGTGTTGATGTGGATCTCTATGGGACATATAGCTTACTGCTTGATTGATCTCTTAATCAGTATAGTATGAAGATTGATTGATCTCTTCATCAGTATAGCATGATGATCTATGTGGAGTTTCATGTGTTTCGATACTCTGTGAATCAATTTCAGTGATAATCCATTGATTTGGAGTTCTTGTGAATTAATTCACAACAGTGTATCAAATTAACAAGAACAAATATAGTGTGGAATTGGCATCAGTTTCCATTATCATCTACTTTCCAGCAAGGATTGTAATTCTTGAAGGCTTGGAGGAAGCTCAAGGTAAGGTGATGATACATGTTTGGTGCTCCTAGAAGTGGGTGGCTTAAGTGTAATTTGCATGGAGCTGTGTTTGCTCACTAAGTTAAATATGACATGGGGGCAGTGCTACGAGATCATCGGGGACATTTTATAATGGGGGGTTTTTACTATATTTAATTCATGTTTGGTGCTCCTAGAAGTGGGTGGCTTAAGTGTAATTTGCATGGAGCTGTGTTTGCTCACTAAGTTAAATATGGCATGGGGGCAGTGCTACGAGATCATCAGAGACATTTCATAATGGAGTTTTTTTACCGTATTTAATGGGCTCTTTTTATTTATTAAAAAGAAAAAAATGAATACAAGTATGACACAAGTTATGTAGGACATATATAGTATATGTTGAAATTTAATATTAAATAAAAAAATGGGAGGAAGGGGAAGAGAAATATAATGTCAAATAAAAGAGTTGGATACACATAATGCCAAGGCTTTCAAGAAAAGATCACCTAAACGGATCATTTGTCTATGCCCTCTCTATCATAATGTAGTGTTTGGGATGTTCAAATGGTTCCTCGGTGAAGAAACAACTCCCACTAGCATTAGAAAAAGTGTACGAGAAGTCAATGTTGTATTTCATAGTCGTCGGAGATTCCTCCAGCTTAAGTCTCTTCATGTCTTGTCCTAGGCAATAGATTACCAAAAGAAGAAAGTATGATCAATTTTTACTAGAATCAAAATGAGTGAGAGAGGCATTAGTTGAATATGTCGTTGTTGCTTTTCAGCGAGATGTTTCAAAAAATAACTTGAATGATGAGATCTTAGATATCCATACAAGGACCCAAGTGAACATTAATGATTAAGGTTAGGTTCCCAGAGAGACTAAGAATATGACCAAAGTGGTTTCATATTTGAAGCATAATGGTAATGCAATATAGTTGGTCACTTTTACGGCAGCATGACAAAAGACACATGTTGTTATATATATATACATATATCATTGCCTCCATGCCTTGCTAAATTGTTTAGAATGAGAATTTTGTTCTCTTGTAAATATTGATTTTTTATAAGAACAAAAAGTTTTAATGCGCAGGGCCAAAAGGACCGAAAACCCATGTCACTTTAGCAATCCAAGTTTTGAAATCACCATGAGTGTTTGAGATTGTAGGCCCTATTGATCATCATTATTGTTTACTCTCATGTAAATTTTAATTTTTTTACGAGAGGAACAGATATCCCGAAAACACCAAGAGTTGATCCTAGATAAAAATCAAGAGTTCAAATCTCTTCCTTTAAAAACAAATACTAGTCGAAATCTCATAAAAATTTATAAAGCTTTTTCTAAAATTAATTTCAATTTTACAAATTATAAATTTTATATAAAAATGTTCCATTTTTGTTATATCTGTTTAAAACACCTGATAATTGGATTTGTACTAGCTTGATGATACAGCTACTTGGAATATATAAACACACAAACTAATATTTCAAGAGGGTACAGTTTGGAGAGCCGGTAAACTTCATCACTTCCAAAGAAGTGAGGTATAAAGATGCTTCATGGTTCAATGTTCTGAATCTTCTTTATTTATAATCCCACAACAAGATTATTCTAACTGAACCATCAAGTCATACAAGTTTTTGAGCATTGAGCTGACTGATATATATATATATACATACATGTATCATGTACGCTAAACTTCATGTAGCATGTAAACTTCGGCTAAAAGTTTCAAGAATCATCGGCTAAATTTCATGAATCATGTAGTTTTCCGAGTCAATTGTTCCTTAGATGTGCTTTCGAAAATCTTGTCGGCATTGCCCACCTCGAAACCATCACGTCTGTGGAATTCCTGGATCTGGAGATAAAAACATTGATTTAAAAAAAATTGTAAGAATGAGAGATTACACTAATGGAGCAATGAAAGTAAAACAGAGAAACAAATCAGGTTGGATGATTCTATGTTTGTGAAAGTAACAGAAGAAAAGCCTTCAATTGTCTGTAATATTCGGCAACAACTTGGTCAATAATATCTGGAGAACAAATCCGTCATTTATGCAAGTTCATATTAAATGTCCGGCAAGCAACAAAAATGATGAAGCTAAGAAAATATAATGAAAGAAGCAATAATCATTTGATGCCCAACCTTCAAAACTCTAACGTTTGCAATCAAAGGTTTGATGTCTTGACTTGGAGAAAACAAATGACTGAACCCAAGAAACTCTATCAGTGCAAAAATTGCACATTCTTGGCTTGGTTGTGCTGGACGCTTTGCCCTTTCCTTAAACTGACATATTATTCTATTTCCCTGTGACAAGTACTTTATAATAGCAAACCAATGCATTTGAAGTGTTTGGATTCTGCATGCCTTATTGAAAACAAGTTAGGGATAGTTGGTTATGGAGGCTAACTAACAAGGGAGAAATGAAAGCTACCAGTCTCTTTTCTGCCTGATAATTTGCTAGTGTTGAAAGTTAATTTTGTGATATCCTATGATGCAAGAAAGTAATAGAATGTCAAGAGCTATCATCCCACTGTTAACTTGGTTTTAAGCATTCACACCCCCAACAGGAAGCACCAATCCTTTTCTTTGCTTGGCAGGAATTACATTGGTTACTATTGGACTTCTTGTAAATTCAAGTTAGTACGGCAAGATTTTGTAAGAATTTGGATTCCTTTGGGTTAAGCAGAGAAATCGAACCTCTTCATCAGCCAAATTTGTATATTGGGGCAGCAGAAGTCGTTCAGCAAATTCAATATAGCAGCAAGGAACAGATTCAGTGACACCATCAGCAAAAGTGAAGGATGTTGAATCAGCCACTGTTGAACTTTGTAGTAGAAGGCCGTCAGGGCTCACTGTTAATTGGCAAAAGAAATAAAGATATCAAAATGTTTCTTTTTCAATGTTCGAATAAAAAATACAGCATTTAAAGAACATGTTGTGCAATACAGCAATACTATGATCCTCAAAAAGAAAACCTCCCCAACATTTTCCATTGTTTGTATGCTGATAATAGCAAAACAGAAATCAATGTGCACTGAGCCCCACCTCCTTGTTAAAAAACCACTAATTCATCGATGTTTGTGCCTGGGTTGTTTGGTCTTACTCTCTTGTGATATCATTCTACCATTGTACTTTTTGCTATGTTGGTAATGAAAGGGGTTCATCCCAATTTTATTTTATTTTTATAAATGCTGCCCTCACATTCTACACTATACTTTCTCCAAATAAGTAAAAGACAAATATTTTACCACAACACTTGAGAAAGAAAGCAAATGTTATCCGGTTATCTTGCCAAATGTTTCCATTAAACACTAAGAAGAGTTGATTGCTAACCTTTCAATACTCCCCCATCAGAATTCAACTTGTATCCTTGATCTTCGAGAAACCGATTCAGATTGTTAATGTCTCTAATCTCCGACTTCAGCCGATGGGTAGAAATAGTAACATGGTTTAACGCATATCCATTTACAAGAGTCCATGCAGCATATTCACTCTCCCTGCCAGCCCAATAATAAAAATTATAATTACTCCCAGTAGTAATTAAGAAAAAAACTACCATATGAAAGACTAAAAACTCTGTGAGACATAATAGCAAACTAAACCAGAACTATATTGAGCCTTCACTACCAACTACTTAATTTCACACATCAAAACTGAGAATTCCCAATAAACAAGCAACGCATCTCCCACAAGTCATGATACACACATCAATCTTATGTTCGATAAGAAAGAGTAGATGGCCAAAGAAAAAAAAAATCCAAAAGAGTTACCGGGAAAGCAGTTCATAATCAGAATACAATGGTTTTCCCCATGTTAAACATCCCAACGTACTGGCAAGTGCTGCATGTTTGTATCCACCACCAGATAACTGAGTATATTTTCTGATAATTTCCTACATTTTTAAACCATATCAGACCATGCACGCTATGAACCAATCAACCTCAATACTTAAACAGGCACTGTACTCGAATGTCAATTCAAAGAAACATGCCAAAAAAGATGCAAATTTGAAACTTCTCCAACATCTATCTTATTGAGTATATCACTATAATTCAGTTTTTAGCCGAGTTTGGAATCATGGAAAGGGATGGATTGAACGCATAGAAACACAACAAGATAAAAATCATATTACAGTGAAATGTTAAGACCTGGCTCCGAGGACTCAATTCATCAACGAGAAGCTCTGAAATGAAAACCCTCGGCAAAGGTTCAGCATCACAATGCTCAGCTTGCGGAGGGGAAAACCAGAGTGCCTTCAGCTTCTTTGCAGGAAATCTCAGCTCGTCGCGCTGCACATACCCAAAATCCAAGAAAAACTTCGCAATGGAATCAATCCCATGCCCGTCTACCTTCACACACACACACACACACACACACACAACATCAAAGAATCAAAATTTTTGTTTTTCACTAAAATGCGGACAATTCGCAAAACCAGAGCATGGATTAATTTACCCCAAAAGTACGAAAGGCCACATGATCGTAGAAGACATGGTCACCGTCGTGGGATCGAACAAGGTCCAGGATCGATTTGGCGGTGGGGTTTCTACTAAAATAGACTTTCTCCATGCCAGCGATCACAGCTCTCAGGCATGGCTCCGAGCCCTGAAGGAAAGACAAGGAGATCAGAGCAAGGAAGTAGGATTTTCCGATAAGAATCAAGAGTATTTGGATTTACCTGAATCTTGAAGGCATGATCGGAGAAGGAGGACGAATTGGAACAAATGGTGGCGCTGAGAGGACGGATTTGGAGCGAGATGGGACGGTAAGAGAGGAATGGAAGGGCATGGGGGCGGGGAAGCCTGGTGGAGATCGGAGAGAAGAAGGAAGGCTTGATGGCGGAGGAGTAGACGGAGCAGTGGCCGGAGAACCTCGCCGTCACTTGCATTGTTTCCGATGTGAAGGTTGGCTAAAGTGAGTGAAACACGGCGCTTTATATATATATATATATATATATTTTTAAATGATAGTTATTTATAAAATTATAAAGATAAATATTGATTTTTTTTTTTATGTATATATATATATAGAATTTACATCTCCAGAGGACGTACATAGATAAGAAATCTATGAACATTAAATTATCAGCCGTTGGATCATAATTCAACGGCTGACATTGATAAACAGTATCACGGGTGATTATAATTTTTCAAACAGTAATTATTATTTATATTGTTGTAGTACATACTATTCATCAACGTTAGCCATTAGATCGAAATCCAACTGTTGATACTGAACATCCATAGATTTCTTATTTATGGACGTCTATAGAGTATTGATCCTCATATATATAAATATATATATATATATATATATAAATATTTTATTTATATTTTTTATATAAGGTGAAAGCGTAAAAAGAAATAGTTTATATTTTATTTTGTGAAAAAATTAACTGAATTTTTATTTTAAAAAACTATATAAATAAATAAATAATTATGGAAACAAATATATTATCAATTACTTATTTTTAGGAGGGTATAAAAAGAGGTATATTTTTGGTATTTATTATTTATTTGTTATATTTTATATAATATTTTGATTGGCTTTTTTCCCTTGGTACTAGTTACAAGAACCATATTTTGGCTATTTTTTATTTATTTATTATATTTTAGATAGTGTTTTGATTCTTTTTTTACCTTAATACTAGTTATAATTTCTTTATTTGAAATTCACTAAAAATATAAAATATAAATATATTTTTTTATTAATCTGCAGTTAAATCAGCAGTAAAATATAAATTTATGCTATATAAAAGTACAAATTTATTTTTTTGTCATTAGTAAATCGGTTAATGACCTTGTATTCTATTAGCACTAAGGTCTCTAGATAGATTGTTGGTGACTAATGAAGAGATTCATTTGAACCTCAACTCATGCATGGTGAAGACATATGTGTGTTAAGGTAGTAATCACGTGTCTGTGTACGTTTTTAACACGTTGCTTGTCCTTCGTGATAAAAAAAAAATTAATAAATCAGAAAAAAAAATACTTGAGTTTAAATTTTTATCTTTAATGAAAAATTGAGATTAATATACAACTAAAGAGTTAGTAATGTTAGGTCTGAAGACTTGGATTGGCATTATGTGACAAGCCAAGAGATGGCATGGCAAATGGAGATGACGTTACAGTGATAACTTGACAAAAGAAGTGGTGACAAAGATGAGGATGTGGCTAACGCATGGTTCATATAAAAAAAACTATTTTTGGAAAAAACATCAAGGTAAAAGAATCTCTCTAACAGCAAGTTTATTTTAAGTATGATTTTATCTATCTTTTGTAAGATCTAAGATGATGAATTATATCTTAGCTAAACTCCTTTTATGAAAGATATATTTCGAAAAGAGAGGAATAATCTATTGTTAGCAAAAATAAAAAATCATTATGAAGATTACATGGAGTTTAGTTTGATATGAAGCTATTTGAAGACACAAACTAAGAAAGACAAGAGCAAGCCAACATGATTCTCGAGACCATAATTAGCAATGTAATTTGAAGGAAAGATCTAAAGCTATTTATGGGCGGAGATATTCAATAACACAATCATATATGATGAGATTTGATTGAAGATTTGATTGAAGATTGATTGAACATTGATTGAAGATTTGAAGATCCAAGCATGGATGATTGGAGGTCATACTTGGAAGATATTGAAGGCTAAACTTGGATGAGAGGAGATTAAGTTTAGTAACAATATATTCATAGTTCAAACGAAGATTATATGTAAAGACCAAACTTGGATCAAGTTTGGAAAGAAGATCAGGAGATCTTTGGTAGCCATCTTTGGTGAAATGGTGTTTACGCCTTGGTGGATGCGACCCTCAGGAGAGGGGACTTGTTGAAATGACGTGAGGAAGGAAGCAGTTGCAAGCAGGAGGAGCTCGGGACGAGTCAACTGCTAAGAAGCGAACTGAAGGAACTAGGAGGGTTGAAGGTGTCGCAAGTTTGGTTGCAACTGGGCTAGAACTCAATCATGTTTAGTAAGGTGGGCAGTGTTGCATCTGGGTGTTGCAACATCTAACTTTGAAAGGTGTCTAAGTTAAGAAGTCGCGGAGAAGTCTAAAAGAGGAGTCTCTATTAAGACATAGGTGCGTCTATATAAGATGCTCTGTTTAAAGATTTAGGATGAGCTACGAATGAGAGACCCTTTGGTGAGGGTTGAGGAGAGTAGGTATCGGACAATCTTAAGAGGGTTTTTTTTGTTATTGTGTGAGTGAGTGAATGTGTTGTACTTTTCATTCATTTACCTCTTTAGTGGATTATTTCTCCTGGCTTGGCTCCAGATGTAAACAGGTTATGCCAAACTGGATAATCAACTTGTGCGTCTTCTTTGTCTTGCATAATTATTTGTGTGTGTTTTAATTTCTTGTGAGATTGAACATTTACTTTACATACATCTATCCGTCAAGAACTAACAAGTATTACATTCCCAATAAAAAATTGGAGCTTCGAATTCAACCTTGCCCTGCATTATTATTTTTATTTGTTAATTTATTTTGAAAAAAAAAATTTATTGAATATCCCACTAATGAATTTTAGTATAATATCAACATGAAATATCCCTATTTCAAAAATTTACAAAATTTAAATTGAACTTGTGAAAATAGCTATAATAATGCTTAAGCTTAAGCAAAATTACCTAGAGATATGCAGGGGACGAGGTTTTGGAGATATGTGGATCTCCTTGAGATTTTCTCATGGATCCTTCTTTAGGGAGACAAAAAAACCTCTTAGCACATGCTATCACATGAAATATCTAACTTGAACCGAAATGCTTGTATTTTAATGTTAAAAATATTTCTATACTCTTTTAATTATTGAAATTCCATCCCGTAAAGTTAGTGTTGTTCCTGTTCTCCACTCTTGTACTTCCACTCCTAATAGAATTTGTTAATGTTGTATTCCCCTTTTTGATGTATTTTTTTTGAAGTTTGTTGTTGTTTTAATACATGTGGTTTTTTTTTTTTTTTGAAGAAAATTACTTAGAGATCCTTGACAAGTTTTAAAAGAATACATGATCCCTATTAGTGTTGTAACCAATATTATCATAATTGAACCAAACTGCTGGTCCGACTGATTGAATCGGTGAACCGGTCATGGAGCCAGTCTAGTTTTGTAATTAATTAAGAATTGCAATTGACCCATGATGAATAATATTGAACCTTCAGTTTGATTAATAACCCATTGAACCGGTCGATTTTTAATGAATAGGACCGGTTTTGTAAACCCTTAAAATATATTATTATCCTTAATAGATTTTTTTGAATATGAAAAATACTAGGGTCTTTTATGTCATTTTAAACTAAAAATCTGTTGTCATTACTCATGAGGTTGTGTATTGAATGGATCATGGATGTGTTAGTATTAATTATGTGGACTTATAATATTTTTTTTTAGTTTTTGTATGTTAAAACTTCGAATTTGTTGGTTGTAACATGTTTAATTTTATTTGTAAATTAATAATTATTGTTTTTACTTTTCAAATATTAAATTATTTAACATAATATTTTACTATTTATCACATAATAATAATATGATAGTTTATTATTAATATTTATATTGACATGATATTAACTCAATTGATCAAGTGATTGAACTGGTGAAATAGTGACCCAAGATCTTGAACGGTTCAATGTCTAGTTCCGCTATGATAACATTGGTTGAAATACCCAACAAATCCATAGGATTGTAAACACAACTTCTCATTTTTTAAATCACTAGTTTACCCGGACTATATTTATTTATTTATTTTTTAACCTCTTTGTCTTGGCGCCCAATCACTGGGGCTATTCATTGGGTCAAAAGAATAGGTAAGAATAGGTAAGCTTACTCTGCTTATGGGCCAACTTCAACACTAACAAAAGAATGGGAGTGGAGGGAGAAAAACCGTACAAATGTAGTTTTATAAAAATAATTAGTTTTTAAGTTAATTTGAATTGTCAATGATGCGTAGGATGTTTGATTTTTTTTTTTCAAAAACTTTGTTGGTACTTTATAACTATAAAGTGACGGTAACTCTCTTTCTTTTTAAGTAAATGACTAAGTTTTTATTACGGTTAAACTGTGTGATTTATCTACTTTTATCATTAAAAAAAAATTATCATGTTGATAATGTGCAACATTTCTGTAAATTTGTAAGTCCTTTCTTGTGATGCTTAATTAATGGAATAGACGAAGAAATTGACCATGGCAAACTACTATTTCCTATTTATTAATCCACTAAAATGGATAATGCTCTCTCTCAATCTCATTCTACACTTTGATGAGTGTCACAAAGAACTATAAATTTTTGCCCACTTATCCTTTCTCTAAAGTTGACCGTCAATTCCTTTGCCTCCTTTGCATTTCATCATTCAAATTAATTGATATAGATTGATGTGATATTATCCAATTCAAATCAAGCCATTCAAACCTCTTAATTCTTTTTAAACACTTGTTAAACTAAATTAAATCTCATGTTAAAAGAGAAAATTAAACAAGAGGTTGAAATGAAACCCCACCAACTAAAAATAGCACTAACAAGGTGGAGAACTATTAGCATGTTTGACATTGCATTGCTGACATTGATAATGTTTATCAATGTCCAAAGGTGGAGAGACATATAGCCTTCATTCTAAGTATCAAATGAACATTTTCTAAAGCAATGTAATGATTTACTATAGACTAACCTCATTGAGTTTATCTCTATTACAAACATAATCATTTCTTTTACTGCTTGTCGGCAAATCTCATTCTCTATATATAGTCCTTTGTTTTTGTTCATATCCTACATTAAGGAGTAGTACTAGGATAAGTGACTTATTCAAAAGCTGGATTGTTTTGAATGTCTTTTTTAGTATGTTAGGAGTGAGGTCTAGTTCTAGATCATTTAGTTATTCTTACATTGATCTAGGACTAGGCTTCATTCCTTACATGAAAGATGTTGATTATCTTCTGAGAATATGTTTCAATTTAATTTTACAGGTGATGTTATTATTATTATTATGAGAAAAGTGACAAGTCTCGAAACTTAGAGACGAATACGTGGGGGAGTAGTGCTCACCACCGAACCAGTGCCTCACTCGCTGCGAGATGGTGATCGAACTCGGGAAGCCACGCTCGATATTCGAGGTAAACACCCTACGTAAGAGACCTGATGCCAATAGACTAAATGGTCGTTGGCGTTATTACTAATTCTAGACTTTATTTTATCTTTTATGATGCATTTGCTTTTAAAAAACAATCTTGAATTGTAGATTTTTGTTTGGGCTATATATGTTTTTAGTCAGGTAA
>NC_052487.1:20561321-20653821 GCF_009730915.1 Dioscorea cayenensis subsp. rotundata | reverse complement strand
AAGTCTACAACTCCAAAATTGGAGAGAAGTATCTTGACCTGTTGAACCAAATCTGAACCAGTAGCATATTTCCTGTCAACAATCCAACAGCAAACCCAAAACATTGCCCATCTGCATATTGCCATCAAGTAAAACATGCAGAATTAGATCAATTACATGATGGGTGATGATGAGGAACTATTACTATTACAAGGCCTTGTTGTTATTTACTTGGCCAAATTGTTTTATATGAAATGAATGACAATGTAGTGATTGGATTGAGTAAGAACATAAACTTTATCAGAATTAATATTCTTTTTCAACAGTAATTTTATTCTCAGATAAACATGGAACACAGATAGAGAACTCTAAGTAATTGACAGGAAAAAAATAAAGAAGAAACTGACCTGCCATTAGAGATTTCATTCTTGGTCATGAAACCAAAGAAGGGGCCTTGGTTAGCTTCCTCAAGTTTCTTCAGCTTGAAATACTCCTGCAACTCCTTGGCCACCTTTCTCTGGTACTCCAAAGTGACCACAAAATCCTTGGGTTTGGTAGGTGAAGGAGTTTGGGTAGAGGGCTTCAAAGGAGGAGTAGGAGAAAGTGAAGGTGAAGGTGAAGGTGATGGTGGAGGTGGAGAAAGAGAAGGAGTTGAAGGTCTTCTGAGAGGGCCATCAGCTTGGGAACTCTTGATAATGGAGATGGTGGTCTTAGGCTTGAAAGAGAGCTTGGAGGAGTGGTGATGAAATGGAGAAGAAGGGGAGATCTTGATCTTGATGGAAGGAATGGATGAAGCAATGGACATCTTTCTTTTTATCTTATCTTTTTTTTTTTTTCTTCTTGTTGTTATTCTTCTTCTATTTTTGTTGAGAATGAATAGCATGGAAAGAAAGGAGAAAAATTGGGGGAATAATTGTAAGGTTTATGTGAAGAGAAGGTGGGATGAGCTATGGCCAAGCTTTGATTGGGTGGTTGCTATCAACTTGTATTGTGGTTGGACTTTGTAGAGTTTTATGGATCATGCCATGTTGGACACATCCTACATGTGTTTTTTTAATAATATTCAGAATAATTAGAATTTTAGGGTTATTTTATTAATTAATTAATTTATTTGTTTATTGAAGTAAATAACCATCAACATAATAACCGAGTGGTAAATTAAGATATTGAGAGTTCGATATCCTCCCAAAGCCTGTTAGATTTTTTTTAGTGTAAATGTATGCGGTGGCTTATCTATGTTATTAGAAAAAATAAATCAAAATTTTATTGATAAAATAAATCTAGTGATATATGTTAATGAGTGGAATTTTTGGCTATTTTTTTAATATTCTATTTAGGTCTCTTGATCCATAGGGGATAAAATACTAAGAATCCTCCACCATCATTATTTTTTATTAAAGTGAATAGATTATAATTTTATTAAAAAAAATATATAGTCAATATATCACAAGTTTATTATATATATAGTATTGGTAAGCCTACAAATTTATTAAAGTGAATATATAATATGATATTGGTTTACCAATATAATATGTCATTAATTTTTTTAACGAAATTTAATTATTTAGAAGTTATTAAGAGGTTTCATTTTTTATCATTTAGCTTTTTTTTAAATATTTTTCTATTTATCTATATATAGGTTTAGAAAGTTTTTTTTTAACTAATTGTAAACAAGCCACTTAGATGCGTGCACATATGTGAAATTAATATATCAATATATTTGTGTTTTTACTCTGTTTGAATTGAGATTTAAATCTGTCTTTTCGGCGATACACGAACACTCTATATAAAAGACCCGATATTTATAGACCTAAAAATTACTGACAGGTTTAGAAAGTTAAATGAGATATTTATCATTCTAAAATAAAAAATAAAATAATAAAAAAAATATATAGCAAAATTATGATATATCCCTTCTTAGGTTGAATGTAGTATAGTGGTAGCAATTAACAAGCAATAAGATTGTGATTTATTTGTATTTCATTTAAAAAAGAACAAACATTAATGTTCATTAACATAATTTAATAAAATTAATTATTTGTTTTTGAGTGAGCTATAGAATTATTTGTGGCAAAATTATAATTAATAAATTAACATTAAAGAAACCTTAGCACCAACCTTGCTTAGAAAAATAAGCAACAACCCTTAATTGAAATCTTCATTCTACCTATTATCAAACACAAAGCCCAATAACCAACAACCATCACTTAAACTTACAACCAAACCCTATTAGACCTCAAATTTATAGATTTTTAACAACCATTTGAAAATAAATATGAAATTATGACAATATCATTTCATTTTGTTTTTTTTAACTGATGCACATAATTACATTTGCAAGCCTATTCAACACATTTTTAGTTCATGAAAATAGAGACAAATCAAAAAATAAAATAAAATAACATTTTGAATATCAAAATTTAATTTTATACAAAAAAAAAGTAAAAAACGTTCAAACATATATTGGATATTTGGAAGAAACATTCAAACACATCTATTTTTCTTAAAAAAATTTTTTATGAACTAGCAAAAAAAAAAAAAAAATTCATAGAAGCATTTTTGAAAAATATAAAGTAAGGATTTATTTTCAAAAGAGAACTCTAATATAAATACCTTGCATGTAAAATTTCATTACTCAACCTATTGTATTATAAATTAAAATACAACAAAACAATAATTATTCTCAACTCCTACCTCTATAGAAAAAAAAACCTTTTATATTGTCATAAAAACAATTTTTTAATAAAAACTATAATTAATCATGAACTAAATATTTTTTCAGGTGGATGCTCCACATAGTCCAAATAGTGAATGAAGTGCCAAGAGCTCTATAAAAAAAACATAGGCAACCCTCTTTTGGGTGTCTTTTATATACACAAAAATTTAAATAAAATAATCTGACTATTTACTAATTAAACTAACCCTTGGTAAACAATCATATATATTTATTCACTTAAAAAAAATTTTTGGATTTTTTAATAAATTTATAATTATTTATGAAATAAATCTTTTTTTTTTCAAGTCAATGCTCGATTCGGGTGTTTTTTTAAACAAAAGAGTATATATAAACTACTAAATCCTTCACTATTAGGCTAATAAACTTTTTTGATAAATAATCATATATATATAATACGTCAACTATGAACGTTCACAGAACGTCCACAGTAAACATTATGGAGCTACAGTGAGGACTAATTAGAGTTTAATTGGGTTTATTAGAAGTCTAAAAATAATATGGATGAATGGTTGAGATTTGTTGAAATACTATACTAAAATTGATTAGACACGCACAATAATATTATTCATTGCACAATACACAAAACAGTCGATACGAAACGTCCGTAGATTTTGAATTTGCTCTATTTCCAAAAAAAAAAAAAAACTCTTCATAAAAGCAGACCTTCTCTCATATAAAAGCTGGTCTCTTATCAGGAAGGTGCCGCTATATGTTTAACACAAGCAAGTCACCTATTTATATTTATTCAAAAGACGCTATTTCTAAAGTAAACTAAAGTAAAGTTAAGCACCCTAACCGGAAGCTGTATGCCCGGATGACAAGATCTGATGTCACAGAGGGGGCCGTTTCTCGCAGGCATGGCTTTCTAAACAATTAATGACCAAAGTAAGAGATGATAAATGACTCGTGACAATCTTTGAGGGTAAGAAGGAGGAGCTTTCATTAAAGTAGGGGTAGAATCGAACGATGATGAGAGAGAATTGTGCAGATGATGGATGCTTATATATATATATATATATGGAAAACATCATCTAGGGACGTCCCTAGATTTGAAATCTAGGGATGTTTTTAAATCTAAGCCGTTGGATCATCATCCGATGGTTGATTGATTATATAAACACTGTACACTTTTTTACTGTTCATGATCACTGTACAACACTGTAGAACGCGGTTTCTACTGTTCATAATGATAAGAGCCGTCAGATTTTCATCCGATGGCTACTATGGACATCCCTAGATTTGAAATCTAGGGACGTCCCTAGATGATGGGTTCTCATATATATATATATATATATTTTTATTATTATTTTAAAAAAATAAATTATTATTATTATTTAAAATTAAAAAATAATTTTTTTTTTGGGAGAAACGCGTTTCCCCAATAAGAAGAAAGATGATGACTCTGTGTGTGTGTTTTTATTCGGAAAAATTTATAAATAGAAAGAGAGAAGGGAAAGAAGGAGCTTCCCATTTCGTCATCGTCTAATGATAATCCTTTTTCTCTCTTTCTCTCTTTCTCTTTCTTAGGGTTTGCTTCTTCTCTTCTTCTCCATCTCCATCTCCATCTCCTCCGATTCTCCAATCTATTCATGGCCAAGAAGAGGAAGTCTGAGGCTAATCGCATGGAGGAGGCCGATCGAACCATGTACTCGGCGTTCTGTGGCGCGGCGAACTCGCTGTCGCATCTCTACTCTCTTTCCGTTAACCAGCACAAGCTCGCTTTCCACGCCGGTGAACGACATGCCATGGTCTGATCCTTAACCCTGCTTGTCTTCCCTCCTTTTTGCTGATGATTGATGATTAATCTCTGCGTTTTTGTGCTTGTTGATTTTTTTATGAGGTTACTTTTGTGATTTGTTTGATTGGATATTTCTTTGTGGTTATGAAGTTGTTATGGATTTTAATGTTTCTGTGATGAGTTTTGTGTGCTTTGATGCTTGATTTCAAGTTCAAGCTGAAATTTTTGTCATCCTTTGATGTTTTTCTATGTTGGGTTTGGATGCGGTGCTTGTTCTGGAATTGTACTTTTTGTGAGATCTCTTGCCGTGGTGGGATTCATCAGGTGATACCGTGTTCTCTCGGTAAAGGCAAAGTGGTTGCAGTTGCAGCGACTTCAAAGTTTTGCCTTTTTTTTTTTCCTTGATAAACAATTACTTGTTGTTAGATCGTCACAATATGATAAGTCACTTGCTTGTAGAAAATTAAGATAAAAAAATAATATCAAGTTAGGCTTCTCCGATTGATTATTGTTGCTTATGGTATATGGGTTTTTTTTTATTTTTTATTTTCTTATTTGGCGAGGAAAAAGGGCCTTCTTTCTTGTTTACATACAAACATTGGGAAGTCGGATTTTTTAAAACCACAAAATGAAAAATGTAACTTGTAAGTGTTTATTTTGGTCAATACTGAGGGTTAGGGTGATGCATGTCTATGGTGTTGATTTTGTTGATTAGGCTTCTTGAAGGTGTTTTGTAGATGGACTATGTTGGTGGCATTGCTCAAGATAGATGTGGGTTTATGAATTTTGGTTCTGTTGGATTAGTGAATAATGAAAGGAAAGGAGAAGAAAATTTTGTCAATTTTGTTTTTGCTGCTTGTTGTTTACATTAATATAATATTCTTTGTGATGTTTAGTAAAAGATTAAATAACAAATTGTTAGCAGTTGTTTGAGCCTTTGACTGTTAAGGTTCACATCACCCATGTAAGGCCTTTTTACAGTTTGATGTCATTGTTTTCTGATGAGTGTTTTTAAATGATGTTTATGTGTCTATCACCTTATTTTGTTGAGGAGAAAATTTTGAAGAGTCCATCTTAAACCTGGCAGGACTAATGCAGCTACTTACTGGTTTGGATTGGTTTTTCATTAGGAGAAGCTCTATCAGTGGATTGTAAGACAGCATGAGGAAGGGTCAAGATTGTCGGCTGCTGATATAGTTGCACATTTGCAGGTCTTTCTATCAATTATCTGTGTAATATCTTCTGTCATGTTCTCTTATTGTCTCCATATAACCACCAATTTATGTCTATTTGCCTTTGTTTCACATTACATGGTATGCCACATCGTTGCAATTCTAGATGTCCTTAAAATTTTGCACAGTTCATGTACTTCTCTATGGTGTATGCCCCTTGGTTTAATCTAGTTATCAGCCTGTTGAAGACAAAAAAAAAAAAAAGTAGAAGGCTTTATGTTTAGTCCATATGGTCATATTCTTTTGTTACAAATAATTATGTGGTTCTTAGAAGCATTAATTTCCTGACAATGCATGCATATCCAATAAAGAGCAAAGCGATGCTATTAGTTCTTTTGCCTAATGACTTTGATGCACGCCAACACATAAAGCACATTCGTTTGCTTGATTACTGGAATTAGATATTATGATGAGAGACTATGGTGAGGTATATTTTATTCACTATGATTATATGAGCAAATACTTAATAATTCTTAACTGTACTACGGAACATTAAGCATGTCTTCTGTTAATGTGTTGTAATATACAAGTTCACTCTCTGCATGTTTGGGTTAACTACCACCAAATAGTTTTAATTGAAAGCTGCATGGTATGAAACCATTGAATTTTATGATGCAATGAAGGAATTGACCTATCTTCCTATACTTTGTGGTCCAGTCCCAGTCTGATTACTTATCATATTACTTTAGTTACCTTTTAAGTACAAAGGATGTCATTATAATTTGAGATGCTTTTTTGAGGTAATATCAATGAGGGTGCAAACAGCGCTTTGTTGATAAAGCATATTGCAGCCAATGTCAAACAACTGTTTTTTTGTCTTGCAGAATGAGATTGAATATGGAGGTGATGAAGCGGCAGCTTCACCAAGAGTACAAGCTCCTCATCAGCAACCTCAATCCACCATGCATTTTGCAAATGCAGGCATGCAGACATCTGGTGGTGCATTTACACAAGCTGCAGTTGGACATGCCCCACGGTCTTTTCAGTCTGATCAAGCAAAGAACTTGGTTTTCTCGAACGCTCTCTCCAGTCCTGTTCGGAGAAGTCTTCAGTCTTATCAACTTGCTCAGGGAGGGTACTACCAAAGTGCTGCTCTCCCGGGTGCAAATGAAGCACGGAACCATGAAGCTAACTCAACTCATCACAACCGAGGGTCTAATTCACCCAGTTCCAATGATACTATGGACATGCATTCAGATAGCCCAGCTCATGAATCTTATTGATTGGAGTGGCTTGATTTAGGATGCCTTATAAGATTTCAGTGCCCTTGTTTCATGCCCTTAATAATCCAATCTTCAATTGCTTTCTGCAGTCACACCCGACGAATATCATCGACCGAACAAACAAAGATGGTGTCTGTGTGTTGGTGCGCGGAGTAAATGAGAAGAAAAACAAAGCCAATGCCTGGAATAAGATTGTCAAAATAATATCACAACTCATCAAAGGTGACTATGAAGGTAGTTAATTGTGAATAATTTGCTTTGGTTCTGCCAACATGTTACTTCTTTCTGAGTGTTTACCTTGCATTGATTTTATTGGTACCTGTAAGAACTTTTGATTTCATCTGTCGCTAGTATATTATTTAATGTATGTTGCAAAAATATCATTTCTTTCTAAACTAAAAGAAAGAAAAAATATGTTTGAAATGTGTGTTCAAATGTTTATGTATAACCAAGAGCCTTCCGGTTTTAGTAAATGCCATTGGCGACGTGGAAGGGACCTTGATTGAATCTAAACACCCCTCGAAATAACATATAGATATATTTTGATAAAGTGAATAAATCACATATATTAATAAATAAATTAAGAGAACATAAAAAGAATTAGAAAAAAAATACAACGGAATACAAACAGTGTCTGAGTAAGAGGGGTAGGGGGAGAAGTTCTAAGTAGAGCTCGAAAGAACAAGTGCTGCAAAGTGGCTCACCGGGTTATTTCCAGTCCATCAAGGGCAATTCGGGCTATCTCTGATCGATCAGGGGCTACTCGGCTAACCCCTCAGAGTAATTTAATATAATTATATTAATATGTTATGTAAAATAGTAAAAATTAAAATTAAAGTTAACCCTATAAATGTATTTTATAATTATTATATTTTATTTTATTTAGATTAAGTGGAAATTCTTGAGAGGTCGGAACTTATTTAACTGCCATGACCATATCAATCTGATATACTGCATTTGTATAAAGACCATCATAATATGATATGCACGGACTCAAATGGTCAGCAGCAAGAACTCCAACCAAATGAGAAACAAACAACAACACAACCTGAATTAACTCAGGCTGGAATGTCATAACAAATTAGAAGGGCTGAAAAATAGACTTCCGGTCCAAATACTGAAAGAACCGTAGTTTCCACAGCACTTAATGGCTGTGGTATTGAGATGTTGCTTAATTATCTATCTACACAACAGTGATCATAATCTACATCTTATACTTCAGTCTACTTTGAATCCTTCAAACCATTTAAGTTAATAGGAAAAAAAAAAAGAAAAGAAAAAAATAAAAGCGCTTATAAATGCAATCAGTTTCCATGTCTTGTGAATACTGAGCTGTTATAATGATTATCATCATCATAGAATGAAGCAGACTGCAGAGGGGCTCCAGAATATGAATCTAGTATATCCCCAAATGCTATATACTGCAGCGAATCGATCTGTGGATGCTTATCAACATGGAAGGAGGCAGCCTAAGTCCTTGGCAGCAGCATCAAGGAACACGAGTGTTAATCCAGTCGCGAGCCTGCTGTGAGCTTCCCACTTGATACACTTATCAATGTCCGCGTGCCAGTCGATTGTGCCTATGCTCATGCACCGATACGGGTGGTCGCAAATCCCATTCCTTTCTTTGTTTTTGAGGCTACTGGACTTGGCTGAGCTGCCTTGCATGATATCACGAAGAACTGACGTGCTGAGAGCACGGACGTGTGCGCTTGGATGAGAAAGGCAGCGGACCGTGGCAGATAAACGACACTGCACTCAGAGTTTGGAGAGGATTCATACACAGCATATAATGCAGGTTGTTTTCGAAAACAATAAACAAGATCAATTTTTTTTTTTCTTCTGAGGTAGCCATGATGCATATGTGATTACCTTTAAAAGATTTGAAAGGCCATCTGCAACTGCTAAGCCTGATTCTCCCCAACCAATCACAAGGTGAACTGCTCTAGCTGTTACTTCCAGGAGCTGTTCAATTTTTTTTCAGCAGAAAACATGAATACAGACAGAAATTATCAGACGACTCAGGTTCCCGGTGTATAAAATGAAAATGGTGAAAACAAGAGTTAATGTAGATTGCATGGTTCTTTGGTAGGGAAAAATCTACTCTGGATGAATCAAGACTTGTGTATTTATCAAGTGAAGTCAGTCATATAATTTTGAAAACAATATACCTCTAGTTGTGGTAGAGTGCAAGCTTCACCATCGACAAGCATCCCATCAGTGGCACGGAGGAGCAGATCTGAAGCACTTGCCAGAATTATCAGCGCTTCCGGGCTGTCATGATTTCTCATTAGTTCCACAATCAACTTTACAATGCGCTGGTTGATTATCCACATTTTCTGACCCTGTTCATCGTCTCTAGCAATCCAGGGTTGCAAATCCTTTTCAGCCTGTCCAAAGAAGAATAATTGAGAAAAGTGACTGAAAAAGAAAAAGCCTTTATGTAGCAGCCAAAAAAGTTAAGCGGAAGGAGTTTTGACCTGGAGAACAATTGCCGTTGTTGCTTTTGTTGGTGATGCAGAAACAACATCACACAATGCATCCACTACCTGAACTTGATGGGAGAAGTAGTTGATCAAACTAATCCTCGAAGTGTCCCAAAAAATGAAATAAAGATAAAACTGACAAGGACTATTATGACTATGTTACGTTTGATAAAAATAGTAGACAAGTTTGTGTTGAAAAGCATATGCAAGTGATATAGTTTGAGTCCAGTAAAACTTCAAAAAAAAGAGATGAAAATAATTGCTTAAGATAACATCATCAAATTTTGCGGGGGAAAAAGTAAAATCCAACAAAGCTATTAAATGCAAACCAAATCAAATATATTATACAAACTTGATTCAACCTAAAAATTTAAGCTGATGAAACCTAAACTTATTCAAATTATATTTACCAAATTAATCATCGTGAGACTATTAGTTACTCTAATAACATGCAGCAAGGTATCAGAATTAACTCAAGGCCTAGTCTGCCACATATTTAATTTAGAGTGGCTAGGAATTGTCAAAGAATCACAGGCTACTGGATAGTTCATCTTTCTTCATCCTATTGCTCATGAAGTAGTCTTAAAAGAATAATGAATGCATACTTAAATGAATAATTAAAATACTTTTTTTTCTTTTTTATTTTGAGAAAAAATTCAAACCATATTGGTAATTGGTTACTTATATAACATATGATATTGGGATGGCATTATGCACTTCGCAGCCACGTAAATAAAACAATCCTGGGAAAGGGAATAAAAAATCAAGATTGATAAGATCTAGAATATGAATAACAAAAAAAGCAGGTCTTGCAAAATCATGAGATATAGATGGAAATGAATGTACCTGCCTCCACCCCTGCTGAGCAGAAGTACTTTCAGGACTCATTTGGGTTTCTGGAGCCGCAATTAATTTGTGCCATAACAAGGAAACCACAGAGAAACATAACTCCTGTTTCTCGGCAATGACCGATCTTAAAAGAGCTTGTGCACCACAATTATACCCTGTATTTTTATCCATTGTAAGAAAGTTTGCCAAATCCGATGCATCCACGGGTAAATTTGCCATGTTTTTCCCTGTTGTCCTCAACATAGCATCATTTAGTAATTTGGCCTTTTCAGATTCTAAAAATGCACCCGAAGAACTACCCTTGGATTGCAAGAGTAGCTTATTCTCTGGTCCAGAGCTGCTACTGCTTGCTGAAGCCATTGACTTTCTTGTGCTTAACCGCATTGTATCCTCCTTCCATGCAGGTGTGAGCACCAAATGTGCTTCAAATGGTTCTGCCTTATTAACAATGGAAGCAACAGTTTTGCCATGTATGTCGATTAGATGGTACAATGAAGATGCTCTGGTTGAAATCTCAGTGTCCCACTTGCATCGCCTCAGAATGGAGAGGGCATTTATGCATGCTTTTGATCGTACAAATAACTCGGAAACATGAGCAGCAACCATAGCTGCGGCAACAATCTCATTTGAACTGTAGCTCCAAGATGTACCCACTGAAGATGGCTTCAACGAGAAAAGAGCTTCCAGTATTCCAAGAATTCTACGAGTGTGACAAATAGCTGAGCCAATGCCATTTTGCAAGTCAGAAGTTACTCCATTACTTTTTATACCCTTGGCCATCCTGGTAGTATCTTTAGGATCTGATTGTATACCATTTTTTGCGATCAGTGGGAATAACTGAAGTTCACAAGCCAAAGCACATACAGCAGCCAAAACATATGAATCGAATGTTGCTACAGGTCCTTGCTTCTTCCTGGTTTTAAATCTGTTTGGTTCCTTTCCATTGACAGTTTGAGGTTCTTCTGTAATTGCACCATTAGAATGACTTTCAGAACCAGTGGGTCTCTTACTTCCATTGGGCAAAGCTTCATGACTGACACACACTGTCAGCACGACAAACAGCAAGCGGGAGGCAAGATCCATGGAGGCACATGATTCCAAAAATAATGAGTGAATCATAGTACGAAGCTCAGCAACAGCAAGGCTTTTAGCAGTAGACCACATGCCACCATGATGACTTGACTTTCTGGCGTGCTCAGTGGATGTTGCTGGCGGAAAAGTTCTTCGCAAAATTGCTTCCACAGTTGCCACAAAGATTCTCATGAGACATGCTTCAGACGGACTTCCTCTGGGGAGATATTCCAGAACTTTAAGCAGAGGCAAATATAAACTCCATGACAAAGCAGGAGGTTGCAGTGGAGTTGCAACTATGATTTCAGGCAAATCAACAGAGGAGGAACTCAAGGGAAGGAGGCCATAAGCAGCTTCCCAAATGGTGCATATTCTCCATTCGACATCTGGGCCATGGGCACACAACATTGAAGCAATTCCTTGTGCAGTAGCTTCAGTGGTGGCTTCTGCTATAGGAGCTTCCACCTGCTTCAAAACAGCAACAAAGATGGACATTAGGCACTAGCACTGGCACAGCCAACAGGGGTTGCAAAATTAATAAGTATATTGTGTCCAAAATGAATCAATCTAGATGCCATGACATCCATAGATTTACCTGTTTTTTATGAGATGATGCATCATGATAAATTTCAACTCCCTCGGCATGCCTCAATGGAGGAAAAAGCAATGCAGGCTGTGAAAGTATGCGGAAAAGTAAAGCAGCGGCGGCATCAGCAGCAATACCAGCCCTCATTGACATTGCAGTTCCTATTGCCCGTAAAAAGTGCAGATGCATCCAATTTCTTGGGAGCTATGAGAAAACAAACAGGAAAGTAAGCAGCTAAATATTGGCCTCAGATCATAATCATTCAATTATTAAGAAAAGAACTAAATGTTTGAAACAAAGGAAATAAACTGAGACTCATGAATATAAAAGTTGTAACAGGTCTTAAAGATAAAAGGATATTAGAACCATAAACTTATGTACCCTCATGCCAGATGCATAATCCTCAGCTGCTCTGAGAAGTTCCACAAGTTGAACAGCCGCATCAAGTGCATCTGGAGCCCAAGACGGTGGTGCCTCAAGAAGTCCTAACAAAAGTCTTTGTGTCGCACTTGGAGTGGCAATTGCATAGTACCTGATTCCAAGAGGTTCAGACAAACACTCAAAGTAGTCACGCATTACCAGTCAAAGATATAGGTACTCACCGATGAAATAAACGAGCATAAGGCTCGAGGGCTGGTAGCCCTGCTACTAGATGCTCATCTAAGGCGGTTGTAGGAGGAGGGAGCAGAAGTGCAGGAACAGCAGCTGCTGTAAGATATGCACTTTCATAACGAGCAACTTCCTCATCACAAACACTTAATATTACACCAGCCCCATTGGCAACAGCCCATCTTGGAGTGGATGGCATAAGTTGAGGGTGCTTTCCTGATCCACGACTAGATGCTGCAGGTGTGCAGAAAAATTTAAGTAATGATTAGCATCAAGCAGATGGTAAAATTTTTAAGGGTTATACAAAAAGACATAAACTTACAATTTTCTCAGCGTTCATAGTATACCCTCAATGAACATATCATAAACTGAACATGTAACCCCATAACTATTCAAATGTAATACATTACTATATGCATTTGCCATTTATTTAACATCCTACAACACTACCAATGGTTCTTTACCAAATAAGTCCAGATTCAAAAAGAACAAAGAGAAAATTAACAATGAAAGTAATATCGAAAAAACTCTGTTCTAACATGAATCTTGATTTCCAACCCATAGAAAGCTCGGAAAGGAACGTAAAAAAACATTTTCTAGCATTTCCTCTTCAGACCAACATTACGTATATTTGCAGTATGCTTTTGAAGGAAACAATCTGTGAAATCTGCAAAAGAACTGTGCTGGTTGCAGTTTGATCACAATTAAGGGCAAAATACATTTAGACTAACCAGTTGTAGGAGGCTTTAATTCTCCACCAGCTGCATATTTTCCCATGACCCCACCGCACCTGATAAAACATGTACAGTGAACTCAATAAACAAGTATTGGCATGGTTATTATTAGTAATGATTGTTTGTTTGCACAGTCAAGAATATAATTAACAATAACAAAATATCATTATTAAAGCAAAAACAACACATCATGCAGCTGACATGCAAAGTATTATAACTACACACTTTTGAGAATCTATGCCAGGTTTTACAGACCATGATGCCTATAACCTTGAACAGTTCACAGTTTTAAGATGATTAAGAAGGCTTAAACATAAAAGATAAGCTTAATAGAGAAGAAAACATTGAATAGGAGTATCAAGTCATGCGTTTAGTTAGGTTGAGTGTGATTTGTAGAAATTGAAGAATATTGGAGAATAACTGACTTGGATACTGGCGCAATTAATACCAAGAGGCTCTTGCTGGGAAATGACTACAGAATTGTGTAGAAAGGAAACTGATGCTATAATTTCCTAACAAGGCAAAGTGGAAGGATATAAAATGAAGGCATAGTGTAGATTCTGAGAATAGGCGAAATAAACTGTCTAACCTGAACAACCACACAGAATCAAATCAAAGGAAGACAATGTATTGATATGCAATGTTTTTCCGACTCCCAAATCAATTTGTATGCTTACAGTAGAACTAGACCATTTCTATTTACAAATGTTCGTGGTTTCAGTCAATAGTTTGTACGCACAGCAAGCTCATCAGATCAGAAAACAATGATTAGTAACAAGGATCAGTATTAGTTAAGCAGTTCCCTATACGTTTGACAAGTATAAAGGAGTTTGTCTATTTGCTTGGAAATAATATAAACCAACCTGTGATTAGAAGCCACACCTAAAACTTTGCTCAGTTTGATGGACTTAAAAATTATTACCAATTCTACTCTGATTTTTAGAAAAACAAAGCCCCATTAGTTGATGCAATTGTGTGATTAAAGATGTTAATTTAAGCCAGAAATGTAATAAAAAAAATGGGCTTGGAAGAATGTGGGCATGAAATCAACCAAATTCTCCCTTGATTATCTACTTTTAAGTGACTCAACAGTAAAGCAAAAAAAAAAAAATGAGCTGCGCACCAGCGAAAATAGTCACTTCTAATCCCCAAAGGTGCAGCAAGCAATATATCTGTAATCCATGGAGTTAAAGGTCGCAATGGTTTTCGGTCATGTTCCTGAACCATTGATTGACAGGCTTCTCCTTCATGTGCATCACTTGTTGTGGCTTGACTGCCACTGCTACTCCTCTCTATTTCACTGTTTTGAACTTCAGTCTTGTAAATTGGACGGTTGTAGTGAGTTAACACCCGCAAAATTTCTCCACATGCCAAAGCCCATTGTTCAGGGAACTCTTTCTGTAATCAGAAGAAAGAGTATGTGTGTACATCATGTTTCTTTAGATGATTAAAATTGAAAACAACATGTTGATGCAGTACAATCCACAAATTGAGAAATATACTAAATACCTTAAAATTATCAAACAGCTGAATGGAAACTAAATAATAGCAAGTTCAGATCTGCAACTTACCACTGTACTTTGACTCACTAAAGAAATGAAAGAACAGAATGGAGGATCATTCTTGTCATAAACCAATGTGCCATCAATTATACAGGAAAGAATTGGATGAACCATAGCATGCCCATGCTCTGGGTGATGAAGAACAAAAGTGGCTGAAAAGTATGGAAGAAGTGTATGTCAGCAAGTTCTTTTAAGATTAAAAAAGAAGGAAATCATGCTCTGATTTATTGTAGAGCTATTGTTTATGATTGCTGAAGTAAGACTTAAATACCCAATACTTCATCCAGAAGGCGCTTTTCTTTAGAAGGGTAATTGTTCTGAATTAGCTGCACAAAACAAACATTGCAAATGAGAAGGGCTATTAAATTTTATAGCGTTCTATCTGTTCAATTTATAACGGGCACTAAAAGACAAAGTGCACATCAAATATCTTACATTGAGAAAAACTAGTTTGACAAATATTAAATTTTTTCAAATTACACAAATCTTTAGTAACGTTTCAGGGCAAAACTTTGTTAAATCTTCTCCAAATATATGATCATGGATATCGTACTTCATTTCAACAGTTCACAACTACTTGGAAGAACAAAAAAACCATCTCCTTTGTTGATTGCTTTAAATAATGGAAAAGATTCTTACCTGGGCCACATCTTCTGGAAATTGCTCTGAAGTGAACTGCCCAAAATATTCGACATAGGCCATAGTTTGTGCCTAAACAATATGGTAAAACAGATTAAGTCCAAGACAAACTAAGGCTAGATAAAATTGAAAAATATAGAAACATTAAGCATATGAATGCCCAATATGCTTATATGAGAAATAGGGCAGTATACTGATTAAATTAATGCCTAATCCAAAAATCAAAGAGTTAATTTCAGCAGAAATAGAGGGATGTGTTGGAGGATAAACTTTCAACTAGTGCAGGTAATGATTTTCGTGCATAAACTAAATAAAAAATAAATAGTAATCTCAGAAGCTTGTCACAAAATTTGATATATAAGCATATGTGAGTAACCCATTGTAAAAAGATTCAACAAAATCATTCTCCTTACCTGCCTCTGTTGCTCATCTTGGGGAGGAGGCCAGAACAACGATGAGAAGTGAAGTCCATCAATCCACTTCTCATGCGAAGTGGACATCCTACTAAGATTTCCAGCTACAGCTCAAACTCCGGTATCCATTCAAGAAACAGGGCATGTGAGACAAGACATCCAAGGCACAAATACTAGAGACTTCTGCAAAGAAAACCAATAATACCTAGCCTTATTCTTAGCTTCAACGCAAAATCTCACATTATCAACCTCCGTTGCACCTATCCTTCTTGAAATTCAGCCAGATTATCATCTATGGAGCAACAATCAATCTCTACAAGTGGTCACAAATGAAATACCAGCTGAAAATAATATGAATTTTCGATAAGGATTAAGGAGAGTGCATAACATTCAAATTACAGATCTACATCTTCAGAAATGTTATATATATATATATATATATTTAGAGAGCATATATCTTTATTTTACAAGAAAATATCACAAATGAGCTGGAGAAAATGTTAACAAAGAACTCAAAAATAAATGAAAAAGTATTTAGTGAGAAAAAAAAAATCATAGTTGTCAAATATATCCATACATCAAAGTCTAGAGGGGATCATATCAAGAAAACCAAAGAAATAAAGAAATAGACAAAACCTTCATTCCAAAAATCTTAAGAGATAAGTGTTAAAAAGCAGCAATAACAATAATTCAGGAGAAAAACCATAAGAAATTCAAACTAAGAAAAACACAAGAAGTCAATCCAAATCCCACCATAACAAATAGAATTACTTAAAATTAAAGAAAAAAATTATCACAACAGAAAGTGAGACAAAGAGCCCAATGGATCTTCAAGAAATCCACTAAAATTCCAACAAAATACAGAGACATGAGTAAAATAGATAGAAAGCAAAAAGAAAAAAAAAAATCCAAACGCCAAAAATATACAAATTCAAAACTGGAAAACAGAAAAGGATAAACTAAATAATAACCAAGAACCACACTAAAAAAATCCTTCCAGGCAAAAAAATCTGTACAAACACCAAGAATCCAAACTCATCTTCACCAAAAACCCAACCCAAAAAACAAACAAAATATTCAAAACAACACAACCAACTGATCAAACCAAAAACCAAGAACCTATTTAAAAAAACACAAAAGAGAAAACAACAGATCAAGAATTAAAACCCCCTTCAATAAACCCACTAAAAAAAATAAATAAATAAAACAAAACAAAACCCAGCTCGATCAAATCCAAATCAAGAACTAAAGAACAAACAAAAAATCCAAAAAAAATAAAAAAAAAATGCAGAGAAAGCCAAAGTAGGAGAACACCACCTGGAGCTCTTCCGTTGTTGCGATCGATCTAGGGTTTGGGTGCTCTCAATCAGATACCAAGATGGAGCGCTGAGAGAAAGAGAGAGAAAGAAAGAAAGAAAGAGAAAGAGAAAGAGAGAGAGAGAATAGATACTTTGGGCTCTCTCTCGAGGCTGGGCTTCATCCTCCTGATCGCCCCGCTGACGTGTCACTGATATTTTCGCGGACCAGTTGGCCGCGTGGGCCCCCACCAACATGATGCCACCCATCCATCCATGACATTGCCCATCCATGCATGCACATCCATGCGGGAAACGCGATTCACGACTCCATGTGAAATGACGAGAATACCCTTCTTGAGAGGTAATGGGAATAGGTTTGCGTGGTGCGTGACACGTGGCGTGTTTGAAGCGGGTGATGTCATTGATTGGGCGGCGGTGGCCGACGATGATGAGGATCAATGTGGGACCCTTTGATGGTTGGTCGGAGCAATCCTGACCGTCCACGTTGTCTACATCATGCAAGTGGTGGAGAATTTTTAATTAGAGCTTTGAATTGAACTTTTTTTTTCCTCTTTCCCATTATGTGTGTGTGTTTTTATATGAAAGTGTCTTTTAAAATAAAAATGACGGCGGTTATATACGTGTACATGCACATTGAGAATTAATTATCCAATCCATACATTTTCAATCAGAGATGAAAGATTGATTACGAGTCTTTACTTACAACTGATAATACGTTATTATTATTGTCTTTAACTAGTTTTGAACACTTTTTTGAATGTCTTATCCTTACTCAGAGAACTTTGGTGATTTTTTTAATATATATTTTTATTTAAATTTTTATTATTGTTTTATTTATTTATATTTCATTATATTCAAATCCATAAAATCAAACCATGTATATATCACTATTTTGTTTTTCAAAAATATAAATCAAACTCAATATATAAAATAATTATTTATTAAATAAAAAAATCCATATAATTGCAACACTAATTGCATAAATAAATCATAAAACAAAGATTAATAGAACAATCTAGAACCCAAGATTCTTAATGACAGTTTAGGAACTAATAAGAACAAAAAACTGGCATCTTGTTGTCTCGTGATCATCAAGACGTCATAATCGGAATAATCTACACCAGTGGATTCGTCCAAGTGGTTCCCAAAATTTAACTAATTTTTTTTTTCTCAACATTTTTCATATACAACCTTATAAAAATATATAATTAATCATGTTTGGCCAAATGTCCCACATAGTACCAATAATTTTTACCTAACATGTTATTTTGTTTTCAATAATGTTATATCAAATCATTTTTCCTAAAATAAGACTCTTTTTTTTGTTATGATACCCACTAATTATTACATTTTTATAAAAATACAAAAATTAATTTTTTTAGGATCCTATGCTCGATTCATTTATGTTAAAAGACTTTTTTTTAAAAAAAACCAATAAAGCAGGTAAATAAAATTTAAAGTATAGTGAGGGGGGTTTAAGGGAAAAATAAATAAGAAATAAGAAAAATAATAAAAATAAAAAGGAGAACCTTTCTGAAAAAGAAGGGGCAGGTGCCCGGAGAAATCTCAGGGTGAAAAATGATGACACGTAGCACAAAAGGAGTGGCTGAGATTGCTTGGGCACACTGCCCGAAAAAAAAGGGCTTTATTTAATTTTGCTAATTAATTAAATAAATAATTAATAAATTAAGTAATTAATTAATTAGATATTATATTTTTTTTAGTTTTAGTGGACAGCACACCATGAGACAAAACATTCAAGATATTTTTCTCTCATTCCCTGATGACACGCGGACAAAATTCTTAGATTTTGAATATCATAACAATTTCTTAATTTCCACCCTCTAATTTCACCTAACTTTGTTACCAAACTAATTATTTATTTATTTTAAAATAAATAAATAATATATATATAGTTTAAATTAATTCAAGAAACAAATTGCATGGGTTAGGTAGACAATGGCCATGTGAAAATGGGTTGTTTTTTTTTTTTTTAACACTAAAATGAGAGAAAAAAAAATTATATATATATATAATTAAGTTGTATTTTTATGAATTGATTTTGTTTTTAGAATATCTTAATAATTTCAATATTTGTATATATATATATATGTATATATTAATTGTTTTATCATATAGAATTATAAAACAATTTTTCTTTGGCTAACATGCTATATACATCATGGTCTTTAAGATTAGTATTTTGGTCAATGACGCTCAATAATTGGACCACGCAAATAATTTGTCTTAAAAAATATCAAACAAAAATTATTTGTCCTTTTTTTCAAAAAATATCTAGCCTTTTCCATAAGATATTTTTTAAATATATTTAAATGGTAATTAATAAATTACTGTCTTTTAATTCCATTAAAATACCAATAAGTGATTTGAGTATTTATTTATTTATTTATTAGTTTATTTTGAGAAAATATATAAATTATTAATTTATTAAAAAAATTACAAAAACAAAACAAGTGCACGTAAAAAAACACACAAACACACAACATATATAATATAGCGGAAAAAAAAAACACGTGACTGAGTAATTATTATTTATGAAAAATATAAAATGCACTATCCCTTAGACATTGTTTAGTTTATTAATGTGTTTTGGATGGAGATATAGACTTGAATTTGAAGTTTATTGAACAAACTTTGACTTAATTATAATTACAATTTAATAAATTTTTTATTAATGTTAATTTTATTAATGTTTATACTACCAATCCATGAACATATATTTAAAAATATATATTTTTTGTTAAGTCATATAATTAATGGGTTATTACAAGGATATCAATATATATAAAGTGACCAACTAAATAATCTAGTAAATTTTAAACTAGTTTTTTTTGTTTTATTTCACATTAATTTAAAATATATAAGTATTCAAAATATCCAAACTACTAATTTGTTTAAAAATATAAAATCGATAAAATTCTTCTATAATTGATCATTATATACTAACAAAAAAAATTATGTAAAAAACCAAAATAATCAAAATATTCTCATATATATATATATATATAGGGTCGGTTCTCTGAAAACGTTCGTAGATAATTTATCTACTAACATTCTCTCTCGGTCATTAGATTAAAATCCAATAATTAACATCATTCATCTGGTGAACAGTATTTTTAAAACATTGGTGTAAACAATAATAAGTGGAATAAATAGTAGAACAGTAAAAAAAATGAGATAACCAGTATTTTCATCTCAATCATCTGATCTTCCATCGTAACAGTAATAAAATAAATCTCACCCTTTCTATTCAAATTGGTCATCTTCGGACGCTATGAGCTTGTCCACACTTGGCATGCATACATATATATATATATATATAAGTTTATTTATAAAAATAATAATTTCCCATAAAAAAATATGCAAGAATTATATTATAAATATAAATAAATTAGGTATTAAATCACTATAAAATCACCAGACAAAATAACTTTTTTGTTTTCTTTTTAAAAAAAAAAAAACAAAAATGGAAGGTTGGCTGCTAAAGTGCACCAGCCAATAAGAGAGCAGCAAAGGATCGACGCCGCATCTTCACTCGATCTGGTTCTGGGGGCGACGTGGCGCGTTCTCCTGCGAGGAATATATCTCTCGTCCTCATCACCCACACAATCACATGCGCACATGGGACCCATGTTTACATACCATGCCATGACCCATCCATACATCCATGCGTGGACCCCACTCTCCCTTCATTGCTCGCCACGTGTTCATCTTAGCGTCAACTAGGCTTGAAATGACTTAAACACCCTTGGTTTTTTCATGGTTATTACGAATGAGGGATTTCTTGTCGTGAGTTTTTGTGGTCCCGGGATTTGGACGGCCCTGATCTAATCTCAAACTCTCAAGAGATATATATATATATATTTTATTAATAGTTTTTAGAGATTTTTTTTTTTTTTAAAACGTGTGATTTCCTGGGAAATAGGGTTATATAAATGATGTGATTTCCCATATTTAAAAAAACTCATTAACAGTGTTAACTCTTTCTTATTTGACAGAATGAAATAATTTTTTTTAATTAAACCTTAATATAAAAACTATGATTTCATTTAGTTTTTGTGATTTAATTATTATTTTTTATTTTTTAGTAAAATTTTAGAAAAAATTAATAAAAAGATGGATAAATATATTTTTATACATATGTGTAGTTTTAAATAAAATGACGATTTTACTCACACTAAATACAAAAAAAAAACTTAACATGATTAACTATTTTTTTTTTTAGCCTTTAAAAATGAAAAAAATTCTCCGTGCTCATTTTACAAAACTAGCAAACCACACACACACATATATATATATATAACATATTTTAAAATTTTCAAAATATTACCTAAAATAGAGGTTAATTTTTTTAAAAAAGTTATATAGGGAAAAATCTTTGATTAAATTAAAGAATAAATCCTTTTGACTTTGGGATAAAGTGTATTATTTTAAAGAAGAACCAATGGTGAAGTTGCATATTAACACAAGCGAAGAGTTAGTGGGAAGACAAGGATCAAAGTCAAAATCTTTTTTTATTAAAAAATTTTCAAACTTAGATGAATCATCAAGCATTAAAAATTAATAGATTAATGTAAAATGGTCGGTGACTTCTTTAACAGCAATGGAATATTTTTAATTATTTTAATCTTAGTGCGCCAAAGTTTAGATAGAGACTAATTGCTTGATGACAAAATTAAGTGTCATCAAGAGAACAAGTTCTCTTTCTTTCTTTCTTTTATTTTAATTTAAATCACCAAAGTGAGGTTAATATCAAACAAAAAGATTGAAATTGAACAGAATAGTGATGAAAGTCATAGTTATAAATACTATTTATCTATTTAAATATCATATTCTCAGCTAAAGATATATAAGTTGAATAATTAGTTTTCAATCTATGTACATACTCTATACCCTAGATATATATAATGCTTATCACTTTCATTAAAAAAAAATTAAAAAAATGAAAAACAAATGTAGTTATGTACATATTAAAATTGAAAAACTCTAGATAATTTTACCAAATTCAGATAACTACATCTCAATAGTGTTTGTCACTTTCATAAAAGACAAAAAAATAAAGATAAAAAGAAAAGACTTGTGTAGGTATTAAAGTTGGAAAACTCTAGATAATATTCACCAAATTTGGACAATTGCAACTCATAAGAAATCTATTAGTTTATATATGCAACCATAATTACTAATCAAAACACACACTCTATTTATGAGAACAAACTTTATTCTAGATATTATCTAAAACACTTTTATTTAATTTATAGACAATGATTTTTCATTCAAAGGTCAACTCACAATTGTCAACTCCATTCAATCCTTTTATCCTTGTTAGTGGATATCAATCTTTTGACTTCACTAATCACTAGTAGCCAAGTATATCCAACTTTGACTTGAATAAGACTTTGTATGGGAAGGTTTGAACTTGGAGTATTCTAATTAAAGTAGCTTTGTGATGAGTTTTTTTTTAAAAAAATAAATAAATTTATGAGTAATAATAATTTGATCTTATATAGTCAAATTTGATCATTCCTTTCCCAATATATATATATATATAGTTATTTTACAGGAAGATTTTTTCAACTGATTTTTTTAATTAATAATAAAACTCTTGCTATCTAAATAATTTTATTTGATTAAATTAATTGACTTTTACTTTAAATTCACTTTTCTTTTTGTTCTTTTCAACTTCAGGCATTAAATTCGATATATTGATCTTAATTACTGATATGAATATGTGATTATGTTATGTCTAAAAGATGATATATATATTTGTGTAGATGCAGAAGGAGGGATCAAGAGGGTGCTTGAGAACCCGTTGACTCAAAGGTCAAAGGGGTGCTTGAGAGCCCATTTACTCCAATCAAATATATATATATATATATATTGGAAGCACCTTCTCAATCTTTATTTTATTTCTTTTAAAATAACAAATTTATACAAATTAATATCAATAGTTTAAAAATAATAATATTTGGAACAAAAACAAAATTTTATTATTTGAGTATTTACAAATTAGTTTATAATATAATTTTTTAGAAATTATTGTTTCTCCCCTCCATTTATTACAAATCAGTTTATATAAAATAAAAATTATATTTTTAGAAAATGGTAAAAATTTATTGTTTGACCATGTGGTTTTTATAAGCTAGGATATAACATATAAAATATATTTTTTTTTTAAAATAATATTTATAAAAATCTATTGTTTGGTCCTTTAATTTTTTACATAGTGTTTATATAGACTTTTTTTAAAAAAAAGAAGAAATAGAAGAAAAAAATATTAGAAAAAAAATCAAATAAAAAATATATATGAGGGCTAAAATGAAAAAAAATCTGCGCCACAAATTGTCAAGTGAAAAAAAAATAATAAATTAAATTAAAATCAAAATTAAAAAAAAAGCAGTACGAATATAAAAAGAAATAAAAAAAGAAATGGATAAGATAAGAAGGGATTTTTAAAATTTAAAAAGTGAAGAAGGAAAAAAATCTCTCGGGGGTTGAGGATTTTTGGGGGGATGTTGAGGATTTGTGGAAAAAGAAGAGAAAAAAGTGGAAAAAAACAGGGGAGAAAAAGAAAAGAAGAGAGCAGTGGAACGAGAAAAAAAGAAGAGAAGGAGGAGAGACTGAGAAGGAAGAAAAAAAAGAGTCTGACAATGGTCCTTCGGCTCTATTAGTTCCTCTCCCACTCTATTTTCTCTCCGAATGCTACCACGAGATGAGCCAAAGAAAGTCAAGGATAAGATGAAGTACAATAGCGTGGTGGTGACGATGTATATGGCTTCTGCCGCCGTCACCACCCTGGTAGAACCTAAGAAGCCTCGTTGCTTGTTCTCTTCTCCGATCCCAGATCTCGATCTCAATCCCGAGACAATGAGAAGATCAATGGCGAGAGACAACATTCAATCATAAAAAAAAGATCATCGATGAAGTTCTTCATCAAATTGACTTGTTGGCATTTTGATGTTTCCCTATAAAAAAGAAAGAAAAGATCAATTGCTCCACCACGGCAAGCAAGATGATGTTCAGAACCCTAGCACAAATCTCGAGGGCATGCTTGAGAAACTCGTCGGTGCTTATGACTTGACGAGGTAGATGCTCTTATAGAATTCTATTCAAAAATATTTATACATATACATGTTCTAGTTGCATCCATGCAAAATGCCTAGATTTTAGTTTTACAAAACAAAAATTCTCATAACCCGTACTTCACTGTTCATTCATTCCTATGTGAATATTAGTCATGGTGGGACATGCACTGTGGATTGCTTTGTGAACCATGCATTCCTTGCTTAAATGAGTAATGAGTTATATACCATAGTAGCATGTCTTTATGTATTACTTGCCAGTATGCTTTCGTAATCAAAACCTCCATCTCATGTCTTGACATTTAGATTTGGCTAATATTTCGATGTAATTAGAGACAGAATGTTATTCGTTCGATATTTGGATTCTTTGTTAAAAAAAAAGGGGAAAAAAAGAGAGAAGGGGCTCTGTTATAAAATTCGGCAAAAATTTTGTAGAAAGTTGGGCTTTTATGCAAAATCAATGGAAAAAATGATGAAATAATTAAGGACATATATGCAAAAAATGTGAAAATGTGTGAAAATACGAAAGCTCGAGGGTTTAACTGCAAAAAAATAATAAATATGAAAAAATATGAAAATATGAAAGTTTGGGGGTTTATTTGCAAAAATTTGATAAAATGTGAAAAAGAAGAAAAAGTTAGAGGATCTAAATGCAAAGAGAAAAAAGAAAAAGAAGAAAAAGATTTTTTTAAGCGAAGATGAGGGGTATTTTTGGTAATTTCACAAGACCCCCTTAAAGCTTCTACGTGATGTCTAATGCATGTCGACTGCTCTCTTTTAGAGGACCTCTTCATTGCCTCTTAACGATCACTGAGCGGATGAGCTATGAAGATCCTTTTTAAAACTCTCTTTGAGTCTCTTGGAGCCGGTTTGAGGCCATTGACTCTCTTTGAGTGATAACAAATCTCTTTGAGCTGATGGACCCTGTTTGAGGCCATTAACTCTCTTTCGAGTGACAAAAAATTCTAAAAATCCTTAAAAACTCTTTTTCGGTGATGGACCATGTTTGATGCCATTGACTCTCTTAGGAGTGATGAAAAATTTCAAAAAAACCCTTAAAACTTTTTTTTGAGCTGATGGACCCTGTTTGAGGCCATTAACTCTCTTTCGAGTGACGAAAAATTTCAAAAAAACCCTTAAAACTTTTTTTTGAGCTGATGGACCCTGTTTGAGGCCATTGACTCTCTTAGGAGTGATGAAAAATTCCAAAAAAACCTTAAAACTCTTTTTGAGCTGATGGACCCTGTTTGAGGCCATTGACTCTCTTAGGAGTGATGAAAAATTCCAAAAAAACCTTAAAACTCCTTTTTGAGTGATGGACCACTGTTTGAGGGTCATTGACTCTCTTAGGAGTGATGAAAAAAATTCAAAAAAACCTTAAAAACTCTTTTTGAGTCGATGGACCCTGTTTGAGGCCATTGACTCTCTTAGGAGTGATGAAAAAAATTCCAAAAAAACCCTTAAAACTCTTTTTGAGCTGATGGACCCTGTTTGAGGCCATTGGCTCTCTTACGAGTGATGAAAAATTCCAAAAAACCTTTTAAACTCTTTTTGAGTTGATGGACCCTCTTTGAGGCCATTGACTCTCTTAGAAGTGATGAAAAATTTCAAAAAAACCCTTAAAACTCTTTTTGAGCTGATGGACCCTGTTTGAGGCCATTGCCTCTCTTAGGAGTGATGAAAAAAATTCCGAAACCCTTAAAACTCTCTTTGAGCGCATGGACCCTGTTTGAGGCCATTGACTCTCTTAGGAGTGATGAAGAAATTTCAAGACCTTTAAAAGCAAAGCATTCTAAAAAAAAAAAAAAAATCAAATTAAAATCAAGGCATTAAAAAAATGATGAATCAACAGATGAGCTCAACAACCTCAAGATTACAGTGTTGAAGAGTTCATAAGTTGCAAAAAGTTTCACAAGCCTGAAGGCCGAAGCTTATGAAAAGTCAAATGAAGTTCCAAATCAAATCAAAAAATTCAAATTCAACAAATGAACCCAACAACCTCAAGGATGAAGAGTTGAAGAGTTCACAAGTTACAAAAAGCCTCACAAGCCTGAAGGCCGAAGCTTGTAAAAAAAATCAAATCAAGTTCCAAATCAAATTCAAGATGCAAATTGAAAAGTCCAAGTTCCAAGTTTCAAACAAGTCAACCAATGAGCTCAACAACTTCAAAGTTAAAGTGTTGAAGAGTTCACAAGTTATAAAAAACTTCACAAGCGTGACAACCGAAACTCATGAAAAGTCAAACCAAGTTTGTGATTCATCAATGCAGAGAATCTACAACTTGAAATTCAAATCAAATACAAGATTCAAGTTCAAATGCCCAAAAATGCAAGTTTCAAAGCTCAAGATACAAATTTCAAACAAGTCGACAAATGAGCTCAACAATCTCAAAATTAAAATGTTGAAGAGTTCACAAGCTGCAAAAGGCTTTACAAGCATGATAGCCGAAGCTCACGAAAAGTCAAACCAAGTTTGTGATTCATCAACATAGGGAATCCACAGCTTGAAATCCAAGTCAAAATCTAAGATGCAAAATCAAAGATCCAAATTTCAAACAAATCAACAAATGAGCTCAGCAACCTCAAAGTTAAAGTGTTGAAGAGTTCATAAGTTGCAAAGCCTCACAAGCCCCGAAGGCGAAGCTTATAAAAAAATCAAATCAAGTTCCAAATCAAATCCAAGATGCAAGCTCAATGCCCAAGTTTCAAGTTTCAAATAAATCAACAAATGAGCTCAACAACCTCAAGGATAAAGCGTTGGAGAGTTCACAAGTTGCAAAAAGTTTCACAAGCCTGAAGGCCGAAGCTTATGAAGAATCAAATCAAGTTCCAAATCAAGTCCAAGACACAAATTCAAATATCCAAGACACAACTTCACCAGTTTTTAAGGCATGTTCAAGATGCATATTTCGACCGTTGACGAAGACCAAAAGTCAACAAAAGTCAAAACACGATTTTCGGTGAAATAGTCGGAATGAGATAAAAGGCTACAATTATTATTGTGTCAAGATGATTAAATTTCTAACTTCTTATATTTTCAATGAAGTCTATGAATTCATGAATAAAATTTATTTGTCAGAATCTGTTTCTTTCTTCACACTTATTTTCTTAATCGGAGGTTCCTGTGACAATGTCCAGGGTAATTGACATTAGGGGCTTGCCCCTAATGGAAGTCATGAACCCACAATCCCTTGAAGTCTACAAAATATTAAAATTTGATTTGTGATCCATGCTTTTTATCCGGTCAATCCCAATTAAAGGCCGGGTGGAAAGAAAGGAGCCCACACATAGTCTTACATAAAAAATATTAATGATTATATCCCTATACCTTCTTCTATTTTTTTTTAATTAGATCGGGCAAATAATAATGAATATGTCGTTAATCTGACTATAGTATTTTTGATTTTTTTTAAAAAATTTCTCAAACTTATTTTTATTTTTTTGAGCTAGTACCCTATTATTTTTTTCTTCTAATTCCGCCACTGTATATGTGCACTAATATGTAGATGATTACACTGAGTAAAACAATTAAAAAAAATATAATGACAATAATATTTACATGAAAGCAATAAAGATAATCCAGTAACAAATAATACAAATCTTATCTACATCAAATAGTGAAAATTAAATATATATATATATATTTCCTTAACCTTGACTGTCATTACCGTAAGGTCATCCAAGTATTTTGCATAAGAATAAATAAGAACACTCTTATGCCTTAAATTTTTTTTTTTCAAATGATCATTTAAACTGAACCTTTTGCAGTGCCAAAAAAAAGTTACAAAAAAAACCCCTCATTTTATTTTGTTTAAGCACTCAAGATATTAATTAAACCAACTTAATACAATCATACAACCCTCACCACAAAAATTCTGAAAGATTAGAAAAAAAAAAATTTAAAAATACATTTTCTATGTTTCGAATTAAATCAAATTAAAAACGGAATGAAAATCTGTTTTTAATTTAGAAATAGAAATAAGATCAGTTTTTATTTAGAAACAACATAGTATTTGTTTCTAATCCAATTTTATTAAAAACATATTACAAACATAGTAGAAACATGAATTTACGATTACATTCTATACAAATATTATTTAAATTCTATTTCTAATCCAATACTACTATTAGAAAAGGATTTTAAATGGGATTTATAAAATTTATTTTATTAAAATATTATAAAACATTCATTTTTAATCTTTTTATTATTGAAAATCCATTTCTATTAGGCCTAATAGTCAGTTAAACATTGAAAAAAAACACTGAAAATCTATCTAAAACAATCATTTTGGTGTTCAAGCTGCATATTATGTAAATAATCAAGGAGCATTTTAATTTTAATTCTATCTAAAACACACTTCAATAATTTTCACATTATGATGCATAATTAATTATCATGCAAAACAGGTTCCATCTAATTAACTAAAGAAACATGTCATTTCATTCATATATATGGTGCATGAACCATGCATTAATTAATTAAACACAATTCTAAACAATTTTAACCACACTTCTCAAATAATTAATGAACAAATATTAATCCCAAAATTAATCAAGTTAATCATTAAAACATCACCATGAATATATATATATATATATATATAAGTACTCCCAAACTGAGAGGGAATTAACATCAACAAGATAACAAATAATTATGCATCATAATTACTCTCTTTTTTAAACCCATGATGAAGTAGCAGCAGCAAACATATAGAGAAATTAAGAAAACAACAAGAGAATAACAAAACAAGATATATCACATTAATGCCTCTTTTCTTTGAAGAAGAAGAAGAAGAAGAAGAAGAAGAAGAAGAAAGATGATCATGGGAGAGGAACAAAACAAGATAGTATTAATGCATCTAGCTAATTATAATTAATCTCTTTAATTAAATAAGGAGGAGGAGGAGGAGGAGGAAAAAGCAGCAAACATATATAGAGAAAGAAGATCACAAGAGGAAAACAAAACAAGATCTCACATTAATGCATCTTAATTACTCTCTTTAATTAAAGTTTAAACCCAAAATGAAAGTATATATTACATACATACAAATGACACACACATATATGAAGTAGTCTAGATCCATGAAGTGATCACACAGATGTAATTAAAGTTTACAAACCCAATAAAAAGAAACAAGAAAAAGAAGAATTCAAACAAAGAAATATATAGTTAAGTAGTAGTAAACAACTAATTGAAGATCTATATATATATATATATATATATTATGACTACCATAAGAAGCTTGGGTGGTGATGAGATGATGGAGTATGTGAGTCATGATCTTCATCATGTGATGGGGAATGTGCATGTCTCCCTTCATAAGTTGTTATGACCATGCGTGGGTCCTCTGCCAACCTCTCTACTCTCTTCTTAACCCTGCAGTTATCCTGTGTACATCTGTAGTAACTCCTGCATCCATCCATCCATCCATGCATGCATGTCAAATTAATTTCATCCACTTTTTCCTTTCTTTTACTATTACTATTATTGTTTATAAAAGTAGATAAACCATATATATTCATCAGCAGAAAATAATGAGACAACATTAAAAGCATAAATAGAAAATTGCATGTATATATAATATTTGTACTCTTCTATTTACTATTTATTATCAATATCACTTCCTCTTTCTTTCTTTCTTTCTTTCTTTCTTTCTTTCATTCCTCTCCTTTCTGTAGCTTTGTCTCTATCTTTCTACTCCCTCTTCACTTTCTCTCTTGCATGAAAGAGAGGTAGATTGCCCCTCCCTTTTCTTTTGATCTCTTTTAGGTAAGAGAGATAAATATATATAAGAGAGTACAAAGAAAGAGAAGAAAGCAAAGGAGAAGAAATGAGGAATTAATTCTAGTCTTTTTCTTTTTTTCAATTTAACTAGTCTTAATTAAGGTTAAATATATACTAACTATTCTGATATACTCCCTCTTAAATCTCAATGCATATATATAATAACTTCTGTAAATGAAGCAACATGTAGTCTTTGAAATGATTACATTTTATTATAAAGTTTAGCTTAAAACTCCTCTTGATCACATGATCTTGATGCACTTAATTACTGTACATGCTTAGCAAGATCTCTGAAAGAGGAATATATGTATATATCAATCTGTCTATCTATCTATCTGTGTCTCCCTCATATCAATCATGGACTGATAGCCATCATAGTCACAAAGGAATATGAACTTATGGGCCCTCAAAGAGGCACACACTTTTTCATCAGGTATGATGAAAAAGTTAGCCAACATGTTCATTCTCAAATGACTGTTGTTGGGCCAGCAGGTTGAATGATTACAATTCAGGCAAGTGTGGTGATTCATACAGTGCTTTTAAGTTGCATGTCTTCTGACCAACCTGCCTAGCATCCTCCTCTTCCTCAACAATAGTACTGCTAATTCATTAATCATTATTCCATTTTAAGCTAATTAAGTTTCTATATATTCACTTGGTTAATATATATTTGTGTTATACATTGTGCATATATATGATGATGTTTTGATTTAAGTTAATGAAAAAGAGATGTGTTTCTTGTGTTTTTATAGTTCACCATTTGTTCATTAGTGTTAAGATCTCATTAGTACTATCATGCTTCAATTATCCAAACAAAATACTAACATATGTTAACTAATGCACTGGTTATTTTTCAAGTTAAGAGATTAAGATACACTATGAAGAGAAAATACATGCATGATTGCTGAAATAATTGAACTATAATCTCATACATTTATTAACCATTTGATTTACTAAACTCATCTCTCTCTCTCTCTCTCTCTCTCTCTCATATGAATCTATCTTTATATGTAAATGATTGTCTACATTTATAAGCTATAGACTTAGGATTCTCAAGTGTCTCTCAAAGTTCCACAATAAATGTTCTTCTCAGGTCTCACTGACTCTTTCTACAAAATCACATGCAACAGCAACTGTGCATTCTCTCTTATCTATCAAAACAACTCATTTATACACACACATATATACACACACACAAGCTATATGCATGTTTAACTGATAAAACAATGGCCAAACTAAAAATCAAGATCTCATGTAAATCAAGCACACCATAACAAATCCTACTTACCATGCAAAAAACCATCATCAAAGAAGATGAAAAAGAAGAAGAAGAAGAAGGAAGAGAAATAATTAATGCATTATATATATGTACCTTGGATGTTGGGTGTTTTTGACAACTTTTTGGCCATATTTTCTCCATTTATAGCCATCATCAAGGACATCAATCTCACTCATAGTTTTGAAGCAAAACCTTGGTTCTCTCACCTTTCTCCTTGCCTTCACCTTCTTCATCCTTAAGGAAGCCACTGACAATCCATTCCCACCACTACTATTTATCATCTTCTGATTCTGCTGCCTTTCCACACTTAATGTTGTTGTTGCTGTTGCTGTTGCTGTTGCTGTTGTGGTTGTTCTCTTCCCACTCATCCCCCCTTCCTCTCCCCATGTCCTATAAAAAAACCAATCAATAAATCAGATCATATATACATAACCAACTGTCCATGAAAAATACATCTTTTGATCTATATATGTGTGTGTGTGTGTGTGTGTGATGATAATAATAATTAAGAAAGCATGCAAGGAATTGAACCTGGGAATATTATTGCTTGAAAGAGGAGGACAAGGATCATGTCTTGGATTCAAAGGAAGATAACTAGAAGTGGAAGTCATGGGAAGGGATTCCCTGAGATGATGAGAAGGAGGAGGAGGAGGAGGAGGAAGAGGAGATTGAAGGAGATAAGGAGGAAGGAGGGTCAAGTGATGATGAAGAAGAGGAGGAGGAGGAGGAGGAGGAGGGGAGGAGGTGGTGATGATGGTGAAGGTTGATGAGAGATGAAAGGCATTGGAGAAGTTGGCATGTTCCTTTGATCAAGCTCCACCAACCTTTGGTTCAGCATAAGACTAGCACTGGAAGGGAACATCATCTATCTATCTCTTCTTGTCTTTCACTCACCACTCTCTCTTTTTTTCTCTCTTTCTCTTTCTCTTTCTACCTCTCATACTTATCTTATTATATATGGCAAATGGGAATTGTAGTGAAAGGTGATGAGGAGTGACATTGTTTGCCATTTCTTAGGCAATGTATATATATAAATGTATAAAATGATGAATATAAATTTATAAAATTTTTTAATAAAGTGGATAAACGATAGATAATTCATTAAAAGATAAATATCATATATAAAACCAGATGATCAGTGAAACTTGGAGCAAAGAAAAAACAACATATCCGCTGGTGGTGAAAAGATTAGTATACAAAATGAGAAAAAAATCGAATGAATAAAAAACAAATAACATGTAAAAAAAAAAAAAGTAATTTTATAAATTTAATTTTTTTTTCTTGATAAATTAGACAAGCCACTATTTATATTGTTCACTAAACAAAAAAGTGATTTGAACTCCCGACCTCTTGTATAGGACTCTCGTAACTTACCATTGGAGTATGCCAAAATTAGCTAAAATCTAATTGAATATTATATATAGTTTTTTTTATATAAATTGGTGACAATAATTTTTTTATTTTTATTGTATTGTGTTTGAGAGGTTTCGAACTCGAGACCTCTCAAACACAAAAAAGTTAAAAAACTACTATGCTCTGTCTTGATTCCTAAAGTAGCATAGTTTTTCCTTTGAGCCAACTCATGCTATAGAATTAAAATTTAGTGAAAGAATTTAATTGATATATAAATTTTTTATGAAATACATAAACTATATTTTCAGTAAAACAAAAAGTAAAAAAATCATAGAAACAAGGCTATAGATGGATAGGACTCTTATTTGTGGTGGATTCCATGTTATTGTGTGTAAATGTGTAATCATTTAAAATTTAGATAAGAATTCTACATTATTTGATGTAAAATTGTTTAGTTCATCTCTTGAAAAAAAAAAGAAGTAAATATTAAACAAGCATTAACAGTAGTATAAACAAGTGAGAATTTACATACTTGCATGTTTTTCTTTTAACAAAAAGAAAAAAAAAGAAGTTAACCAAGAGTTAAGTTAATTAATAAAACCAGTAAAGAGAAGACGCTAATGATTGCAATTGGCATACTTTTTGACCCCCACTTTGATGAAACTATATATATATATATATATATTATATTATATAAAAGGAGTTGTTCATAATATTAAACAGTAGTAAAGTTCACATTCCCTAGACAAGGAAAAAGTAATAAAAAAGCCAGATTTTTGCAGTTCCACTTTGTTTTACAAATACTGCCAACTTTACCAGCACCACTATCAAAAACCTTGGATTTGGGGGACCCCCTTTCCCTTAATTTTTCTTTTACCTACACAAGTAACACAACACATATATATAGCCTCCCCTCTATAACCTACATCAACCATTTTTTCACACACACACACATATATATATATATATATCAAATAAGGAAAATTACCTAATTTATAGCTGCACAAATAAAAAGAAAAAATCCAAATTATATTATGATACACTCTTGATACCTATCTTAATTGTCCATGAAAATTGATTTACTTTCATGTACATGTATATGTACACACAGCCATGAAGGCAACAACATGTATGATTTGAATATATATTTTTGTCTGAATTCAAACATAAAATTATTTTTATTAAAAATGATTGAAATCATGTGTGTGTGTTTTTAAATATGGATAAGTTGCTGAATTTTTTGAGTTAAGAGAAAAATAAAATATAATTTGTATACACCATTTGAGTTTAGCATTGTCCGTGATAATAGTTTCATTCTTTTTTTCCTCCACATTAAATAAAACACACTCATCACTAAATATTGTTGGAGTTTTCCAAATTTGGAAGCCACTACAGAGTGGATTATTTTACTGTATCATTTTATCATTCAGTGATTTTTCTTTCCCCACTTGTTAGGATTCATACATATTCTATTATTATAAGAGTTAATATGTCAATGAACTCTAAAATTGTTATATATGGGTAGACTCTCTATGCTTATCATTTGATCTCAATGTGGTATACCATGAGAGCATTATTTTTGTGTGACCCGGTCCTCTGTAACTTTCATCACTCTTTTATGTTGTATTTCATGCAGTACGCTCATTATTTATGTATCTTTGAAGACTTTTCCAACTTTATAAGTCCCCCTAATACACTTCTTAAGTTTTAAATTGTTTAATACTTCATCCCCTAAACTTGGAAATAATCATGCATAACATAAGGTAATTTGTTTGAATCTTAGCCGGCCAACATGAACAATATAATAACATTATTGTTCGGGGAATGATTCAAACTTTGTTTATTCCCCTTACACTTTTGTATCATATCATTAAACTAACCAATTTTGGAGTATTGACTGAAATTTAGTTTTTTAAAATAGAAAAACAAGTTGGTCGGAGGACGATCATCGCCCTCTCTTTTTATAGTGATTGGCCCTTTTTGTTTTGCTTTGTTTCACTCTGCTTGTGAGTGTTCGAGTTACCCACTTGGTGATTTTTTTGTAGAAGTGTAGTGCTTTCAGAAATTTGTGCAGTTCTCAGTGTTCACTTTTTAATTGAAGTAGTTTATCCACCATTTACACAAAAAAATAAAAATAAAAAAAATAAAAAATAGTTTTTACAAACAAATACTATATTGCACTTATTAATTAATGATACCTTTAATTTAAAATCTTTTTTTAAAATAATAATACCCATGCAAATGACAACAAAATCTTAACCATCAATTACTTTTAAAAAAATTGATGGTGAATATATATATATATATATATATAAGTAGAGAGTAGCTAACTAGAGAAGGGGGCAAAGAATATATTGGAAATATTTATAGGGTCCTTTTTGCAAGAGTAATGATGGTGAATCTCCTCGGTCGGTGATCAAGAATATATAGTTCGTATCATGCACATACTCTCTCACACCATACCATTATCATTGTTCCATGCCCTCCTTTTAAAACTCCATAAACACTTCTTTTTTTTAATATATATATATATAATTATTTATTTATTTATTATTTTTGCACTTAAATAATTTTGTTTTTTTGTGATTGTTTGGGATTGGAGGTACTGAATTGCAAATTTCAAAGCAGGATAGACACGAGCTCCAACTCGTGCGTGCATGAAGATCGCACGTGTTTGCTCCCGTGGATTCACGTGCATGGCTTTTGTGCGTTGCGGGGTGAGATCTTGGAAATTGAATTTTTAGTACTATTTATTCATCTCTTTTATTTATATTTGACCAAATAATATACATATATATATATATATATATATATATTTTTTTGGGTTAAATAAATAAAGTTGATTTATATTAATCATAGAGGTTAGGAGGACAAAAACTTTAGGGCTCATATACAATGTGGTACCATTTATTTTCATCATGATAAAGTAAAGAATAAAGATTTGGTGATTGTCGAGATCCGGCTTTTTTTTAGGTACTAAATTATGACATGAGAATACGATATAAAGTTGAATTGGTTTTGGTATATTATATTATTGTCTTGACTTGTTTAAAATATAAATATAGACTATATAGTCATATGTTGTATTTGAATTAATTCTCTTTAACTTGTTTATATATGTATATGTATTTAGTTTAAAATTAATTGTATTCTATATTTATTACAATTTTTTTGGTTTAGAGATAACAATGCACTTTGAGGCATTTGAATGCTAAGAATTTTTCTTTGTTTTATTTATTTATTTTATTCTCACTCGTAATTTTTCTCAAAATGGTTTGTATAATATTCTTCATAAAAAATATAATAAGTTGCCATGCCCTATAAATTGATACGATGAACTCAAATGATGGAGTAGTTCATGTTTTAATTTATATTAATTTGTGCTTTTACAAACAGTAGAATAATGAATAATATAATAAAAAATATAAATGATACAAATATTTTTGACAAAAAAAATGGATAAACAACTCAAAATATCTAATAAAAAAAATAAGTGAGTACTAGGCGTGTTGCACCCCCTCTCCTTTTCTTTTCCATAAAAAAATAATAATAATAAGTGCAAGCATAAAAAATTATAATCCATAATTAAAAATATGTAAAGCAAAAGATTAGAAGTCGTTTAAAACCATTAAAAATTATCACATAACTTTACAATAAAACAGAGGAAAATATGAAAAAACTTTGCCGACATTTAAAAAATAATTATTAAAAAGAATCATCCATGTATTACTACTCTGTGAATCCTAATAAAGGATATTTTCAAAATATAGAGATGAAAAAAACCTAAACAAAATATTTATTTATACCAAAGTAATTGTGATAGATATACACTAACAAAACCTACCTAAAATTAAAAATTCTAGTAGTAGTTACGTGGCCTTATGTATGCATGACGTCATCAACCTTCTCACTAAGCAATATGAATTTTGGTATATGTGAAAAAAATAAAATAAAAAAGCATATATATATATATATATATATTTGAATGATCAATGATATATAATGACAAGAATTAATTGAATGGGTTATCAATGATTTAAAAGTAAGTTGCAAAGTAAGAGATTGATTGGTTTGGGAGGCATCATTTCTTTTTCATTTTGTCATTTTGGTTTTATATGCTTGAACATCATCACGTGTGTCTCATTTTTGTCCACCTTTTTTCTTCTTATCTTTTTCATATTCAACTTTTTTATTTATTATTTTTATTTTAATTATGTTGTTTTGTCATATGTTCTTTTCTTTAAATATTTATTAATTAACTAATATTAAAAGAAATTTCATATATGTTTTTGAGATAATTTATTTACCATGAGTATATATGTTTGAGAATTTTTAGAAAAAAATTTTTATTAATTCTCATTGCATTTGTTATATGAAGATATTAAATTTTAATTAATTGTTTCAAAGGATTTGTTTGGGAACAATAGAAAAAAACATCCAAGGACTTATAAGTAATTTTTTTCTAGATAAAATCGAATATTTGACATCTTTATTGAATAAACATGTGAGTTTTTCAATTAATGGGTTCAAGGTTGGAGTGGGTTAACGTCACATCACAAATAATCTAGAAAGTATAAGATAAAATTATTTGAATTATATGAACTAATTTAATAATTTTGAATTAACAACCACTTCAGAATTTGTTACTTACGTTCAATAGTTGATGAAGAGATCTAGAATTTTTGGGTTAATAGTACTGTTTATAGTATGTGCAAATATTATAGAATACAACAGTTCATTCACTGTTTATTTTGGTTTTTTATGGAAGAATGTCATTTTTCTCACTTTTAAAATTATATGGCACATGAGATTTATTACTTTAATTTAATTTTTAAAAATTTTTGAGCGTGAATGTGGGAGAACTTTAATTACCCCATATAATATTTAACTAAATTAATAAATCTTTAAAACACCATTAAATTATCGTAATTGATATATCACTGTATTTGTCTTAACTTTGATAAATCTTTTGTCGGTGACTTTTGTTGTATTTATATATAAAAAAATATAATAAATAAATGAGAGTGATCTTGATAATGATGATGATGATGATGATAATTAAAATGCCTTGTTTTTGCACTACCAAGCATGCATAAAAATTCATTATAATTGTGTTATCTACCCTTCGTTTATATTAGAGGTTGAATGTTAGAAATATCTACCCTTCTTTGCTCTCTCTCTCTCTCTCTCTCTCTCTCTCTCTAATTGATTATAAAGAATATTATTTTGATTTTTTTTTCTAACATAATATAATATTTGATACATTGAGATGTGTATATATATATATATATATATGGAGTTGGCATATAATTCATTTATCAAAATAAATATTATCACATAGTTTAGGTGCCAAGAATAATTTATATTTTATAATATCAATATGAAAGGTTAATACGGTTTTCATCGTTGTTTTTTTTAATATTCAATTTTATCTTTATATTTCTAGAATATGTAAAATGATAAATATATTTTTATGTATAATCTAAATGCAATTTTACCTGTGAGTAAGAGTCTATTTTTATAAAGCTCTCGGACACCAATAGATCACAGATTAATATATATATACACAATACATTATCTTGGGACGCTTATAGGAATGCCCCATATTTTTAAAAAAAGTAGAAAAAGATGAGGATGAGAGACTAGAAGGGATGTATGTGTGAACAATTATATGAACATAACATTGTACCGGCCCTAAACAAATTGATAAGTTGTGTTTGGGTCGAGTTTTAGTTAAAACTAAGTGTAATACTGTTGAATGAATAGTATGCAATTGTTGGGTTGAAATCCAAAAATTGATACAAACTTTCATAGATTTTGAATCTACAAATATTCGTAAATGATGAGTGCTCATATATATATATATATAATATTATTTTTTATATTTTTATTGACTTAAATATTAATAAAATGGATGATGATGCATCTTAAAACATTTATAAAAAAATATTTTAAGTTATAAAAAACTGAATATATAATCATATTGTTTAGGTTGTTTAATAGGAAACAAAATAAATAAATCAATCATAAAGACCATTTTAAATATTTAAAATAAATAAATAAATAAATAAATAAAAATGATGGGGGCAGGTTAAATAATAAATACATCATCAAAATGTGCTTAAAGCAAATATAAATATAAATAATATGCACAGGATAGGCACATAGCAAAACAGAGCATCAATCATTTCTGGTATCTTGGAATGATTACTGAGAGAGCTACCACTCCCTCCATTTGCATTTTTTTAAAAATTTTTTTAATTTTTCTATTTCTCTCTTTTTCAATTCTAAGTATCTCTTTTATTTAATATTAATTAATTATTTTTAATTTTCTTTCTTTTTTGGTCTCTTTCTTTCCCTAGACATGGACCTCTCTGTTTCAGCCTCTCATGACTCTATCCCTAACCATTTTGGTACAAATTGCCATCAAATTGTACAATAATGAAAAAGGTTGAAGCTTTTGCTGTAAAATGTTAAAATATATTTTATAAATCATCAATTAAAAAAACAAGGACTGTCAAATGACATCTCAAGTTTTTAATGGAATTTTTTTTTTTTTAAAAGAAAAAAAGAATAACAAGAGTTTAGACTCTTTTGGTAGATTCTCTTTCAAATTAAGGAAAGGGGAAAGTAAGAGAGAGATGATGAAGAAGCATACCAAACCAATGCAAAGTCTGAATCCCAATCATCACAAAGAACAACCACATCATGTTAACACAGACCTCATAAAAACCAAAGCACTTGTGATTCCCTGCATGTTTCTGACAGTACTCTGTTTCAGAATAATTCAGTTTCCATGAAAAACAGAGCAGCATTTCCTTCTGATTTCTGGGGAAATCCACATTATTAACTGAAAAAGAACAAAACCATTTCCAAAGCCAATAAATACTGTCTCAAATGCTGAACAATGAAGTTTGACAAAATAAAACAGTGATTATCTGGACACAGAAGACTCACTGAATTTGTATTAAGAGTTACAAGAAGAGTTTTTCGGGTTGGATTTATTTGTTTTCTTCGTCGAATACTGAAATGGCAGAAGAAAGCTAATAAATTAATCAGGCAGCCGCAGCCTCGAGGAGCTCCTTCTCGGCACGTGCACGGATCCTTCTTTCTAGCTCCGGCCTGAAATGCCTGATCAAACCTTGCACTGGCCATGCGGCGGCATCTCCCAAAGCACATATAGTGTGTCCTTCAATCTGCTTGGTGACTTCTTGAAGCATATCGATTTCTTCCAGCTTTGCGTTACCGACCTTCAGCCTCTCCATGATCATCCACAGCCACCCTGTCCCCTCTCTGCAAGGTGTGCATTGCCCGCAGCTTTCGTGCTTGTAGAAGTAGGACAGGCGAGCAATCGCATCCACTACGTCGGTGGATTTATCCATCACAATAACAGCGGCAGTGCCTAATCCAGATTGAACAGCCTTGAGGGCATCGTAGTCCATCAAAACATCATCACAGATATGCTTTGGCAAGAGAGGAACAGAAGAACCCCCTGGTATAACAGCTAGCAAGTTATCCCACCCACCTCTAACACCACCACAGTGCCTTTCTAGTAACTCCTTCAAAGGTATGCTCATCTCCTCTTCCACAGTGCATGGCTTGTTCACATGCCCAGATATGCAGAACAGCTTTGTACCTGAGTTATTTTTCCGGCCAAAGCTAGCAAACCATTCAGGTCCGCGCCTTAAAATTGTGGGAGATACAGCCACGGTTTCTACGTTTGTGACAGTTGTTGGGCAGCCATATAATCCGGCATTGGCAGGAAAAGGTGGCTTCAATCTAGGTTTCCCTTGTTTTCCTTCAAGGCTTTCAAGAAGAGCTGTCTCTTCACCACAAATATAGGCACCGGCACCATAGTGAATATGAACATCAAAATCATAACCTGATCCACATGCATTTTTCCCCAAAAGTCCGGCTTGATATGCTTCTTTCCTTGCTCTCTCCAGGTTCAATCGCTCATTCACATACTCCCCTCTGATATAGATGTAAGCTGCAGTTGCCCTCATGCCAACTCCAGCAATTAGACACCCTTCAAGTAGTTTGTGTGGATCGTGGCGCATGATTTCTCTGTCCTTGCATGTGCCAGGTTCACTCTCATCAGCATTGACAACAAGATAGGAAGGGCGGCCATCAGAAACTTTTGGCATAAAAGACCACTTGAGGCCAGATGGAAATCCAGCACCTCCACGGCCTCGGAGACCAGACTTCTTCATTTCATTGACAATCCAGTCAGCACCCTTCAGTACCAAGTCCTTGGTTCTGTACCAGTCACCACGCTTCATGGCACCCTTAAGGAAAGGGTCATGCAAACCATATACATTTGTGAATATGCGATCCTCATCTTTTAGCCCTCCAAAGTGAGTTTTCTCTGGGGGTGGGGGAGGGGGTGGAGGCTGTGGAGTACTTGCTGAACTTGCAGCCTGGGTACTGAATAGTTTGCAAGCAGAATCTGACCTCTGGTTGCCATACACTAGATGTGTCCTCTGTGAGCACAAAAGGCTTCGGAAAGATCCCTAGACAAAAAAAGAAGAAAAATTTAGCAAGAAACCCTCTGTAAGTACACAGCACTAAACTTGAGGGGGAATAAAACCCAACCAGCAAGGAGTAACAATTTATCAACCACAATGTCGACTCCAAGGCCTGCTTTTATTCTAGACATTTCTTCAAAACATCCTTGCATAATCTTAATCTAATTTGTGAATGCATTAAGAATACATAAAGAAGACACTTGATTGGCCAAAAAAGAGGACCTGCGAGAATTGATCTGTGGTATCCAATGGAGATTGACAAGGACTTTGAAATCAAGCAGTTACACATTACGGCACTCATGAGGTGGAGAATGAAATCGTGGGAAAGCAAGATCAAATTTCATTTAATTTAAAATGATTGAGTGATAAGACATCCTCATGAAACAAGATTCATTGATCGTCTTAGTTAATCAATGTCTTTCCCCTGCAAGTCATAGCACAGTTCGTCCCCTTTTTCTGTTCTGAATCAGTAGTCACACTGGTAATAGAGAAGGACAAAAAATGACTATCCAAAATTGGAGAAACTAAAGGAATTAGTGGAGCATGTGAGTTCAAAAGAAAGTAAAACAAACAAAATTAATACATGATTTGAGTAGAGAAGGACCAAAAGGCAGATGCGAAAATATAAGGATTACCAGTTATACAACAAAGACTGGAAAATAAATATGAAAACCATAATAACTGAACAAGGATGAATAAGTATGTGGTATGGTGCTCTAATGCAGTGCTATTTGGTGCAGTCCAGAGATTGCTGAATTTCATTGCTGCTATTGAAACACTACAGAAACCAACTACATGCAATGAATGTGTAGGCATCATGAAATGAAAGAAACACATCATAAGCTCCTGAAGAACATACAAGGGAACAATAAAGGAGACCTGTAAAGTGTAAATAGACCAAGGCACCAAGAGAAAACTACCAAAAATCTGAAGACATCTCATACAAAGGAATAAGAGCCAAAGGCACATGCAAACCATAGTGCCAGGAGAACATGAGGAAACACTGTCAAAAGATAGCAGCAAGTTACTTTACGCCTCATAAATGACAAAACCTCATTATTCTTGATAATGGCTGAATAAAGGCATCAATTTATCCCAAACATGAAGTTCACTTTCAGACCTGACCATGAATCTATCCTCAACACAACACCAAAAGAAAGAATGCAACGTGATCCTCAGACAAAAATCAAGGGCAAGTGATTATAGTTTGACCTCAAAAGGACATAGTTCCATGAGAAGTAGTTTAACATTTCGAATACTGGCGTAAGAGTCTTAGTTCCATGAGCACACAGGGGCATTCACACAAAAAGAAAAACAAATTTTCTGTGATTCTAACACATTTTGCGAACTCATCTTTCCTAAATGTCTGATTGATCATCCCAGTGATCAATGCAGGGTCAAAGATTGATCAATTAACAAACCAAAACACCAACTCCTACTCACCATTCCCAAATAACAATCCTTTTTTTTCCTTTTCAAATCTTCACTTCATTTCATCACTCACGTCTCAACGTTTAACAGAAGGACAAACAATACTACCCAAAATAAAAAAATAAAAAATCATCCATGAAACAAAACAATTTGCAATCAAATTATACAAAAACAATGCCCGAAAGCTAAAAGACAGCACTTTTCAAATCTAAACTACTAAAATCAAGTAAACCACTTCACCTGAAACTCCGAGCACTTCTTCAGCATCGAGGCACACCGATAAACCCCTAAAAAACCATACAAAATACCAAAAAAAAGAAAAAATCAATCAAATCGCCATCTTGATGGTTCTACACAAAGATACAAACCCTAGTAACAAACTACGATTCTCAATTGGAACATCATGTGAAAAATCAAGGAAATAAACCCTAGAAACCGATAAAATCCAAGAACAAATCGGATTGAAAACTCACCCATTGGCCTTGAAGCTCCTCTTCCGATGGATCTCTGCGGAAGAACCAGAGAGGGCAACAGGATCGGAGTCGCAAGAGTCCTCTTTATTTATCTCGAACCGTTAGATGCTTCATCGATGCATCGAGATTCGTGCAAGTTTTTTGATCGTGTGTTGGATCTTCATCCGAACACACGCTGTTAGTGACCATTGGGCTAACACGTCTCAATGTACATATTTCTCATGTATTTGTATAGACTGATATATATATATATATATAGAATACGTCAACTACGGATGTTGTACATACATACATATAAATAGAATATGTCAACTGTAGATGTTGTACATGTATTAGGGAGCTGAACTAACAAGGATTGATTAGGATTTGATTTTGGTTTATTAGTTAAGTTTTGTTTTAAAAAAGTTATTGTGTATATCTAGTAGAAATAGAGTTTAACGGTTTATATTTACTAAAATACTATATAAAAATTGATTGGAATCAAGATACTGTATATCGGTAACACTGTTTATAAAACAATGCAGATTTCTAATCTATAAAGGTATTAAAAATATGCATTCTCGTATATAAATACATGTATGCATCAAAAACCTCTGAAGGGTAAATGCATTAAAAATGGGCAAATTTTAGCTGATGGTGCAATTATAGTTGGTGGGGGAACTCACTTTAGGACAAAATAGATTAGTAGATCATACGCCATGAGAAGGTCACAATTATGAAGATATGTTAACAATAAAAAAAAAAATTCGTGAATAACTATTCAGTCATGGATGCTTAACAGGAATTATCATATATCTTGAATAACCAAGTCCTAGTACTATTCTATTAGGGACATCAGTAGATAATAATGCTACGGAAGTCTCTATATCAGTAATTGAATTTGAAACTAATGAGTGTAGATCATGCATTGATGTAAACGATAACATCAAAGATATTTTGTTAAACAGTACAATCAATAATAAAAATGAACATTACTATAAAACAGTGCAAAAGTCGGATTTATCCACCATTTTTTCAACCCAATACAACTTTTACACTAACAAAAGAGCCTCAGTACGCTTACGCTCTCATATGTAGTTGCGCTTAATAGAACCCTTTACAAGTGCTGAGAGTTCGAATTTTGAGTGATGACATATTTTCTGGGAGTGTGAGTAGTGATTATGTGCGAGTGGTCCTAGTGCCCATATGTGCGCATGCCCTGCTCCCACTTGCTTCGCTGAGACTTGTATACGCTCCTGCCTTTCTTAGTGTCTAAGCCGCTCATCTCGGCAAAAAAAAAAAACATAAAAGAGCTTTACATACCTGTCATAGCTAAATTTTAGGTATTTTTTTAATATTTTATTAGAATATCAAGAGGACTTGACTAAAAAATAAATAGAAAATTGAGGGTTATTACAAGATCTGAATATTGTAAAACAAAAGTATATTTTTTAGAGTTTAAAAATTGCGCTATGAAATAAGCTTTGAATCTTTTGCAATGATTTAGGAAATCACTAATTCGCATCCTTAACCGTAGAGATGCATCGAGATCAGGCCCACACAGATCTGAAAGCAATCCAACGGTCCATATCGAGATTTGTTAGTGATTTGCGGCTTCATAAGAGAGATCGAAAAGCTAATTTTGGAAGTCAAAGAGAGAAAGCACGACGGTCGTCGGAGATCGGCGGCGGCGATGGAGCTTTGCTCCCTTCGCTTCGCTTTCGTTCTCGCTCTTCTCCTTTACCCTTGCTTCGCCGCCGCTAGAGGTGGTGATCGGAGACCCATTTCCCTGCTAGGTGCCTGAGATTCATCAATCTTTTCATTCAGCTCGTATTTCCTTGATATCATGCTGTGTTTCTTCTTCTTTCCATCAATTCAATCTCTTTGTGATTCCAGTGCTTTTTTGAATGTTAATGAGGTTCTTGCTGAGTGTTTTGATTAGAATTTGAGGTTTTTTATAGTGATTTTACAGATTTCCAGTTTCATCAATTCAATCGCTTGGTGATTCCGGTGTTTTTCGGAATGTTAATGAGGATCTTGCTGAGTTCCTTTAGTTAGAATTTGAGTTATTTTTAGGAGATTTTATCAGATTGTTTACTTCTTGTGTTTTGATTGGTTCTTGGTAGGACAAATGGATGATGAGGGATGGATGCTTTCGAGGCATCTATTGGAGGACCAACCATTGATAACGTGTGTTGTTGTTTTGCGTTGTTTTTTGGTTAAGATTTTTAGTGTGATCATAAGATGTGTTATGGGGTTTTTGTTGTGTTGCAGTGATGAAATGGTTAGTGGCTATATGAGTAACTCTGAACTCGAGATGGCCATCAAGGAATTTGGTCGAAGATGTTCTAATATCTCCCGAGTTTATAGGTATATCATATAGTGCACCATGATCTTTAATATTGATTGTTGTTTGAAACAAAAGGGTGATTTTTTTATTTTTTTGATAATAATGTTCAGCGAATTGCTTGTTATTTGTGAAGAGTTGAAAATGTCATGCATTTACAAATGAAATTAGTTGCGTGCTACAAGCCATGAGATTAAGTGTTTCACTTTTTTTTTTAATTTAATTTAATATGTATTGAAAATCCATTTGTGCTGACATAGTCTTCTTTTCCTCTTGAGGGATTTCTGAAATCTGTTTACAGCATTGGAAAAAGCGTCAATTCTGTCCCTTTGGTAAGTTTGTCTTGAGTGCACGAATGTACTTATTAGTAATCTAGGATATGCATGCTTACAATTTGGTTTTTGGTCTTGTCCAGAATTAATTTTTTATCTTTTTTTGGTTTGTAGTGGGTGATGGAAATTTCTGACAAGCCTGGGAAGGATGAAGCTGCACCTTCATTTAAGGTTTGTGATCCATGTTCCAAGTTTTTGCATTTGTCTAAGACTATATTTGCTGTACAAGTAGTAATCTTTTGATTTTTCCAAAAGACCAACTTGAAACTAGTATTCTTTTATTGTTGATGTTGGCGTCTTTGCTAGTTCATCCTAGTACTAGCATGTATGTGCATTTTATCATTCACAATGTTTTTGAAGAAGTTTCTAAGTCTTGTTTGAGTGTTTATATATGTTTTACGCTGTTGCTTGGACATTTCAAGTAGCAGATGAGTCTGGCTTGCAAACTTGTTGAAATTGTGGTCTATTGGTGTTGCACAACCGCAAGCGCACGGTTTTGCCAAGTAGTAAATAAGTATCGATCCCACGAGGACCAAGTGTAATTACCAACCTATTGCAACAAGAGATTATCTAGACAATTAAAAAGGTGAGAATTAAGAACAACAAGAAACAAGGAATGAAACACAATCAGGGTTGAAGGGACACAGGGCTGCGGATCGTACTTCAGGCTAAAATAAACTTAGGTTTGGGAACTCACCACAAGGTATAATATGAACGATGTGTTGGATCTAGGTTATAATTGGGTAGATCTCTTGAAGGGCATTAATCCTAAACTACTTGTCACTCTCTTTCAAGAGATAACAAGTTAGACCTTGATTAGGCTACCTCCTACTTTCGTGGTAGATAAACCTCTTCAAAACCTGATTAAGTACAATGATTAAGGCAAAGACCCTCAAGAATTACCTTTCGGTATATTCAGGGTGATTAAAGAGGTTCCAAGACCCAAGTTAACCTCTCAGCCAACCTAGATCTCTAAGATAGCAAGCAATGCTTTCACAATCACAAGTCGTGTATTCAAATCGAAATCACTCAAGAAATCTACCATTAAGCATAAAAGATCCATACAAAAAGTGTCAACACATCATACACAAAAACACCTTGGGTTAATCCCAAACCTAAGAAAAGTTCTACTCACACACCATCTTAGTTACAAAGAAAAAAAGATAGAAAGAGAAGAAAGTCTCGCAGAAAAGCAACACAACAAGTCGAGAGAACTCCCTATGATGTCTACAAGGTTTGATCTTCAATTTCCGACTCTCCTTCCTTCTTCAACCCTCTCCGTGTCTTCGGGATCTTCCTTCTTCCCTTTCCAGCCCTGCCCCCTTTTTCCCCGATCTTTTCCCCTTTTTAGAGCCCCTTTATGGTCCTCTTTATAGCCAAAAGATAAAAAGCTCGGGCCCCAGCTATTTTATGGACCACGTGTACTTCTCGAGACCATAGATAGGTCTGTGTTTCTTCCCGCCTCAGTGTTTCTCACCCAATTCCAGCTTCCTACAATGAAAAACAACTAGAAGAAGTAGATTGTACAAGGAGAAAAGGGAAATGACCATAAAAACTAAGAAAAATGCATGAATACTAGCTAAATGCATGATGTTTATAATGCAATTTATATGTGCAACAATTGGCCTATTAGGATGTTTGCTTTTTTATCATTTGTAATGTTTTTTAAGAAGCTTCTCAATCCTCGTTTGAGTGTTGTTTTGTGTTTTAGGTTGTTGCTGGAACACCTTAAGTGGTGAATGTACTGTTTAAAAAAAAAAGATATAGAAGTAGAATTACTAAAGTTTTTTAAAGTGATAGAGTGTTGCTGCACTTTTTAAGAGAAGAATTAGATTTTCTATTTTTTCATCATCCTTCAAAGGTACTAGACACAACTTTATATAGAAGTTGTATATAGGAAATTACACAGAGAATGTAACATTTTAGGGACTTCGCAAAACATTAAACAAGCTTAGAAAAACAGTAGGATATTAAATGAATGACAACCAATTCCTTGGAATTAACAATGACTTTTGACTCACGGTTTTTTCACAAATTCCCCTATAAAACAATGAGTCCTAATGTGTCTCTAAACTTCAAAAACTTTTCAGTAGTAATAGATTTTGTGAGTATGTCTGCTGGTTGTTTATTGGTGCTGATGGACTCTAGCTGTATCTCTTCTTTATACATAAGGTCATGAATAAAATGATATCTCAGCTCGATATGCTTTGATTTAGTATGAAAAACTATGTTTTTTGTCAAGGCAATTGCTGACATATTTTCACAATAAATAGTTGTAGGACCTTCTTGCTTTATTCCTAAATCATTAAGCAATTTCCTCAGCCAAACTCCTTCTCAAATAGCTTCCGTTTCTGAAGTATATTACGCCTCTACATATGGCAAAGCAATAGTGTTTTGTTTTATAGAACACCGTGAGATGGTGTTGTTTCCAAAGCAAAAAATATAGGCTAATGCGCTTCTTCTATCATCAACAGATCCAACCCAATCACTATAGGTAAAACCTGTCAAAGTGAACTTGGAAACTTTGCCATACTTCCATCCAAGTTTCAATGTGTCTTTTAGGTATCTTAATACCTTTTTCGTTGCTGCATAATGAAGCATACTTGGGTTGTGCATGAATCTTGACAAAATACGGTTTAAGCGCTATTCGGTTTAGTATGAGTCAAGTAAATAAGGGATCCAACTAAACTCCTATACTGATTTTCATCAAACTTCTTAGCTCCATCATTAGAGTTAAGCCATAGGGGTACTTACGGCCTTACAATCCTTCATGTAGAATTTCTTTAAGATATCAGCTGCATATTTTTCTTAGGAAATGAAAATTTCTGCTCTTCCTCGCTTCACTTGCATCCCTAAGGAAGTATTTCATGATTCCTAAGTCTATCATCTTAAAGTTCCTCATCCTTGAGTGCTTGAAATTAGCAAGTAAATGATGATTGCTCCCAAAGTAAATCAAATCATCAACATACCAGCAGACAATGATAAAGTCAACTTCATTCTTCATAAAATAAAGGGTTGGCTCATGATAACTTTTCTGAAAACCTGAATTCTGAAAGTTATAATCAATCTTACTATTCCAGGAGCGTGAAGCTTGTTTGAGGCCACACAATGCCTTGTTCAATTGGTACATCTTCTTTTTCTTTGCATATGCCTTCATATCTATGTAGCTACTCCACATAAACTTCCTCTGTGTTCTCCACTAAGGAAAGCTGATTTGACATCCATTTGATACAAATTTAGCTCCAATTAGGCAGTAATTGCAAGAACGAGTCGGATTGTCTCAATTCTTGCAATTGGTACAAAAGTGTTTTTGAAATCTACTCCAGGCAGTTAGGAATAGCTTGTCACTAACCTGGCCTTGCGCTTGACAACGCCCCTTGCGTGTGACCTGCAAGTGCACTGGTTTGTCAAGTAATAAATCCCAAGTGAGTGGGGTATTGTATCCACAGGGAGTAGGGAGTAAAAATACTTAAATTGCTACTTTACCACGTGAAAGTGAACAATGATAGTATCGATAAAATGTAATGTGAACAAAGATACAAGAAACAAGAATGAGAGGCACAAGTAAGTGAGAGGTAAGGCAATCTATAGAAGTGGGGTACTAGGACAATGCTTCCCCTAGGATTAATGTTTCAAGTGCAAGACCAACTATTGTACTTTCTAATCAATGCTCAATGAGTCGTGGAAATCCTTAAGCACATGGTCCCAAATCTAAGGTCAACCGTGACTAACTCTATACTATATCCCGGCGGAGAAATCGCTCACTCTCAACACCTCACACTGTGTAAAGTTGCATGGAGTTCTAGGGAATCAAAGTAATAAACTCTCTTCCTATGTATAGACCTAACCCTTTGGTCTAGGCGAAAGGCCCCTAGTCACATTTAAGCCCCAGACACTAGAGTCACTTCAACGCTTCACTCTGTTGCTCACGCAACTAAGCCCTAGCGGGGTTCATCCTCTAGAACTTCACTCTATTGTGACCGCAAAGAACTCAAGAAAATGGAGGTAGGATAAATCACACCGGAGGGGAAAGGGGATGCTCCGCTACCTCTTGACTCACTCTCTCAACCCTCTCCAATCAAACAATGTCTAACCCTCGTAGTGTGTCACTCATCTACAACGGTTACCAAGATGGATTCTCAATTCTCATTCTTATCACACAAGCACTTATCATCGCTTTTGAATGGAACCATCCTAATTATACTTGGTTTTATAAACCCAATTAAGGCCAATAATGTTTTTGCCTTTGGGAGGATCTGCAAGATCCCAACTATTGTTCTTATCAATCATATTCAGTTCTTCTTCCATCGCCGTTTACCATTTTTCATCCTTTTCAACTTCTTCAAAAGTCTGTGGCAGCAAAAACTGCATTTCCGTTGGACAATTAACTTCTAAAACCACCATACCTTTTTGGTGGTCTCCAATCTCTTTTAGATCTTCTTAGAATAAGTGAAGAAGATGAAGTTTCTTCATTATATGGACTTTCAGATCCTGAACTTGAGCTCTAAGCTATATTTCCAACTTCTGAAGTTGCTGAATTTTGAGTTTTAGTGGTTGGTTTGGTTCTTGATGCTTCAGCTGGATCAAAATCTTAAGTTTTTGAATTTTAGCTGTTGGAATTCCACGGCCATACTGCTCTTTCATCAAAGACGACATCTCTTGCCAATGTCAGCTTGTTATTAATAGGGTTTAGCAGCCTGTAGACCTTAGATTCATCGTTGTACCCAATGAACAGAAGTTTCTCTCCCTTTTGATCGAACGATATCTTTATTTGGAGCCTTGTTGAGTGAGTAGGCTAGACAACCAAACATTTTTAGATGGCTAACTTTTTTCTTTCTCCCACTCCAAGCTTCATAGGGAGTTTTATTCTTCACTGATTTTGTTGGAGATCTGTTTAAGATGTAAACAGTAGTATGTACAGCTTCAACCCAAAGAGAATTAGGAAGCTCCTTAGCTTTTAGCATGCTCCAAGCCATCTCAACAATGGTTTTTTTCTTTCTTTCAGCAACTCCGTTTTGTTGAGGGCTTTCATTCACAGTTAATTACCTTTGAATACCTTCTTTCTTACAATAATCCATGAATGGTTGATAGATGAATTCACCTCCATGATTAGTTCTTAAAGTCTTTATTTTCAACCCACTTTGTCTTTCAACAAGGGCTTTGAATTCCATAAATTTTGAGAAAGCATCTGATTTTTGTTGAATAAAATACAACCATACCATTATAGTATAATCATCAACAAAAAGAATGAAGTACCTTTATTCCCTAAGTGATGGAGTTCTCATGGCACCAAATATATCTACATCTTCCTATAGACACAGCCTTCACAAATGCCTTTTATTTAATTTAAGTGGGGAAGATCACAAATCAAATCTTTTTGCTTAAGTAGCTGCAGTCCCTTATGATTTAAATGACCATATCTGAGATGCCGCAGTTGAGGTTAGTCTGAAATTTCATCCTTCAAGGCTACTGGACTTGCATAGTTGATGGAGAGTGGGAAAACTTTGTGGTGAGTCATCTTAACCTTAGTCATCAGCTAGTTTTTTTTCTCTGTAACTTTGCACTTATTTTCTTCAAACACCACCCGATATCCTTTTTGAATTAGTTGCCCAACACTAAAGAGATTGTGAGCAAGAGTTGGGATGTAAAGAATATCATAAATGAACTTTTGCTCACCAGATCTGGACTGAATCGCAATTACTCCTTTTCCTTCAACTCTTTCAGATTTTCAATCACCAAGAATGACAGAATTTGAGAAATTGTCATCAATTTTAACAATTAACTCACCGCTATTTTTCATATGGCTGTTGCACCCGCTGTCAAGGTACCAAACCCGGTCCTTCATGCTTTCAGCATCGAGACAAGTTAAAAACACTTGTTCTTCATCATTCTCTTTGCTGAAATTGGCTTCTCAACTTTCATTCTTCTTGTGCCAGCAGTCTCGGTTTGAATGATTTGGAATTCAACACTTTTTATACTTAAATAGCGTTCAGCTGAAGTGTGATTAGACTTCTTGCATATGGTGCAATTCTTTCCCTGATTGATGGTTCTTTGAACTTGCGTATTTTTGCCTTTGCCTTAGTCTCTTCCGGGCTGTTTTGACTCCTTTGAAACTGATCTTGATGTTGGAAATTTCCCTTCTTCTCTTGATTTTTCCATCCCAAATTGACCTTTAGTTGAAAAGCCTGCTCCAAAGACTGACTTGATCATCTCTTGATTCTTTCCTCATATGATTTTAAGGAACCACAAAGGTCATATATCGTCAGAATTGAGAGATCTTATAATTCTTCGATTGCTAAAACTGCATGATCAAATTTTGGTGGTAGACTTTTGAGAATCTTCTCTACTATCTTCTTTTCTTCAATCTGATCGCCATAAGCTCTAATTTGATTTACAATTTCAGTAACCTTGGAGAAAGAATATTTGATGCTTTTTGATTCTTTCATTGTCAAGTAATCAAAGTTCAAAGTTCTTCCAAAGTGACTGCAGTCTAATAGAAACAACTTTATTATTCCCTTGAAATTCTTTCTTCAGAGTTTCCCATGCATCTTTAGCTTTATTAATGCCAGAAATACGTGGATAGAAGGTCTTGCTGATTCCTTGATTGGGGGTAACTCAAGGCAAGGGTGTTGTTCTTGATCTTTTCTTTGTTCTGAGCAGAAACCTGATATCAGGCCTTTGTACTTCTGTTTGTGGAGGATGAATCATCCCTTGCTGATGGAGAATCATCATATCCTTCTTCAATAATCTCCCACAAGTCTTTTGCAATGAAGAAGAAACACATGTAATCAGCCCATTATCCATAGTTTTCTCCTACAAAAATGGGTACTTGGCTTTGGGAATACTTGAACATGGTTCCAATAGCGAAGGAATCGCTGATCAACATAGCTCTGATTCCAAATTTGTTATAAAAAAAGAGAGAAGTAGAATTACTGAAGTTTGCTTTAAGTGATAGTGTTGCTGGACTTTTTAAGAGAAGAACTAGATTTTCTATTCTTTCATCATCCTTCAAAGGTGCTCGTCAGAGCTTTATATAGAAGTTGTATATGAAATTACATAGATAATTTAACATTCTAGGGACTTATCAAAACATTAAACAAGCCTAGATGAATAGCAGAGTATTAAATGATTGACAACCAACTCCTTGGAATTAAACAATGACTTTTTGACTCACGGTTTTCCTCACATGTACTTGGCATACAAACTTGTTGTGACTTTATTGGTCTATTAGCATGTTTGTACTTTTTATCATTTGTAACGTTTTTCAAGAAGCTTCTCAAGTCTCGTTTGAGTGCTTTTATGTGTTTCACACTATTGCTTGGACTTATTAGTAAAGGATGAATCTGACATGCAAACTTGTTGGTAGTGTGGTTTATTGACCTGTTTGCATGTTTGCGTTTTTTATCATATGTAATGTCTTTGAAGAAGCTTCTCAAGTCTTGTTTTAGTGCTTTTTTATATGTTTTTACACTGTTTCTTGGATAATTTAAGGCTTTGAAGCGATAGATGCATCTAATATGCAAAATTGTTGACATTGTGGTATATTAGCCTATTAGCATGTTTACCTTTTTTATCCTTTGTAATGTTTTTGGGAAAGATTCTCTAGTCTTGTTTGAGTGCTTTATGTGTTTGATGCTGTAGTTTGTACATTTAAGTAACTGTTGAATATGACATGCCTGCCTGTTGACGTTGTAGTTTATTGGAAATGTACATGGCGATGAACCTGTTGGGCGAGAGCTGCTTATACGTCTTGCAAACTGGTTATGCGATAATTATATGAAGGATTCCTTGGTAATGCACTCCTTCCTCTCTCAAACTTAATTTCTGTGTTTTTTCCTTGCTATATGCTTGTCTCCTTGTATTCATCTATGAGTTTTGTTTTAGTAATTTTGGATGTATATTTATTTGTTTTGTGGCTATGTGTGTATATAAATAACAGAATATAAATCGGGAAGCTAACTTGTGTATATGGGGCAGTATATTGTTGGCTACTATCATTTTTTTGACCTTATTGTTTTGTATATATCCGATAATGTCTTGTAGGTTTTAGTTCTTCTTTGTTAATGAGACCCTTTATATACTTACCTCATACCTATGGATTCCCTTCTCAAAAGGTTGGGGTTTTTGTTTAATATTAAAATCTCGTCTATTTTCTAAGAGATTTTCTTGTAGGCGATGATGATTGTAAAACATGTTCACCTTCACATCCTTCCAACAATGAATCCTGATGGATTTGCTCTAAGAAGGCGTGGGAATGCAAACAATGTGGATTTGAATCGAGATTTTCCTGATCAAGTGAGTTTTCATGTTCACATATTCATTATGCATTGGTATAGTTTTCATTTCCTTCAAGGTATTTATCTTTCAATGCTACATTGACAATGTTTTTTGCCCCAAAAAAAAATTGGTTGCAGTTTTATCCTCTGAATGATAGACTGGAATCACGGCAGCCTGAAACAAGGGCAATAATGAACTGGGTTAAGGAACGGCGCTTCACTGCATCTGCAAGTTTACATGGGGTGACTCTTCTAATTTTTTGTATGCCATTGCATCTGGATATGATTGCAATCTCGTGATATTTATGATTTTCTCACTGCAACCAAACAACTTGATGAATCTTTATATATTTATTCTTTGTCACTTTTTCGTGTTATAAATTACCTAAAACCAATAGTTTGATATTTTAGTTGATGAATTCTTCTTTCTAGATTTCTATAAATCAGTACAGAGTCTACAGACTAGTTACAAAGGCTTTCTGAACTATTTATTTGGATGTTTTGCTTGTGCCCTTTTGACACAGTTTCTTTCAGTATGCTATGAGGCAAAATTGTTTGATAATATTCAATGCTTCTGTCATGTTATGCAGACCAACCTTTAAAAAAAAATGATTCTATTGGCATACTTGCTAGGGAAAAAAATTATATGAAAACCCACCTAATAAAGAAAATATTATGGAAGGGTTTTATCATACCCTATATGGATTACTTCGAGAATAGTGAGATGAGTGAAATATAAGATAAAACATAATATTTTAATAAATTGAAAGATATCCTGTACTTTACTAATCTTAGAGCAATTGTGTATGGTTTGATAAATGAAAACAGTTCTGTATGATATAATAATTGATAAATACTCCCATGATATTTTTATGAGGTGGTTACTAATAAATTTTTTCTACTTGCTATGTTCCCATGGGACTTTGATATTGATCATTATTATGGACTAAATTGGATTTAATTTTGTTATCTGAAATTTCATGATTTTTTTTAAAAATATTTCTCATTTTCAGTTTTTGTCTTAATTCAAATGATCTTTTAGGGTGCACTTGTTGCAAATTATCCATGGGATGGCTCACAAGATACAAGGTGAAATTATATTTTACATATGTTTGATATTAATTTTGTTGTGCTAGCATCATGAATGTGATCTTTGTGTCATTAGAGCAAACAATGACAGTTTGATTGGTTGCCATTTGCTATCGTAATTTATATATCATTTTAAGTACCAAAAGTCCCATTTCATCTCGATTGGTGGTTTGACTTTATCCAGAACTAAGTTGTTTGAACAATGCCTGTTCTATGACAATATTTCTATATATATGTTTTAAAGTATGCTTTAATGCTGTAATGTTTAGAACTTCAGAACAATCAGCTATATGTATCCTGGCCCCAATATTCTGTATCTTTAATTAGCTTCTCATGAGTAAATTGTTTCTTTCTATCATAAATATTTTTGTAGAATTTTCACCTCCTACCGGGTTTAATGTAATTTGCATACAGGGCCATGAGTTTACAGAATTAGCATGCAACCCTTGGTTCTTTTTATTTTTTATGCTTTTAAGCACCCTTCTTTTAATTCAATTCCAGGAAGGAGTATGTTGCATGCCCTGATGACAAGACATTCCGCTACATGGCAAATGTATACAGTCATTCTCATTACAATATGTCTTTGAGCAAAGAGTTTGAAGGAGGCATAACTAATGGTGCCTTTTGGTATGATATTTGATTTGACATTCAATTTTATCCTGCTTATACCTAAACCTTGCTTGTGATCATGCTATGCACTCCTAAAACATCAACCTTCTATAGCAAAAGGCCTTGAGTGGATGCTTTGAACTTGATGTGTGCACGAAAGCTTATCTCAGGTACCCTATTTATGGTGGTATGCAAGATTGGAACTACATACACGGGGGTTGTTTTGAGCTAACTTTGGAAATTAGTGATGTCAAATGGCCTAAATCAATAGAGGTTTGATCCTGAATCAAGTTATAGTTTGGGCTTGCTAAATTATTCTTATGAACTCTTATTGTTTTCTAAGTCTGTTTTCTTCTGTGCTTAGAAGCTATTGTGAGGTAAGTTACTTTTCTCACTATGTTTTTCATTGCACTTCTTTGTGAATATGCTAGTGAATATAAATTATTCTTCTCTTAAAGTTTTATTTGTAAAATGACAAGAAATTAATTCATAGTAAAACTTTATAAGGACACAGTATTTTGTTTTATAAGGATGCCAGAAAGATAAAAGAGTTTAGGTTAACTTGTAGCAAGAGTTTCTGCATGAAGGGCTAATGAGATGATATGAGACGGAAGAAATGGTGGAAATCTCATATTGAAGTGATATAAATGTGTAATTGTTTTTGCAAAATTTCTTGATTAGACCATAGTAAATAACAAAATTTAGCACTATGAGTCTATTTGATTATGGACAGTGACACTTGAGTGGATGGTGTAGAGTTTGGCCTTTGAGAAGCTATATATCTTAAGACATTAAGGGTGCGAAATTGGGGTTTTGGTTATAAGACTGTTGTCTCTCCCTTGGTTACGTAATGGAGGCTTATTCCCTATAATGCTAGAGAGGAGTTTCAATTGAAGTCAATTACCAATTCTTAGGCCAGGAATATTATCTGGTTAGTATGGTAAATTTTTATATACCAATAATGCTGATTGTTGGCAACATAGTGTTTTAGCCAAGGAAAAAACCTTCATTGGGAAATGAGTTGGTCACATTTAACCGCATCCGCATGCATCCTGTTAGTGGAGCCTTGTCCAATTATTCAACAACGTACTATTATGATCCACCAATAGTATTTCATGTCTCTTTTTTGTCTGCATTGCCAAACTACTATAAGTTTGTCAATTAACATAGCCCACATTTTATTTTTACAGCTTCCAATTCTATGGGAGTACAATAGACTGAGCATGTTAAATCTTGTTGCAAGTCTTTTGAAGGTAATATAATTTCAACATTGCAAAATTTGTTTCAGTTACTTAGTGTAGCTCTCTTATATTTTTGTGTTTCTGTTTGTACATGTTATGATGAAATCTGCTATGGCAAATGATTGCTTGAACTTTAATTCAACAGATTGACAAATGATTAATCCATCTTCTGCTGATATCTATCCAAGCATCTATTGTGTCTATTATTTAATTGTTTATTTTCTAAAAATAAGCTCGTACTGAACCTTCTTTAGTTTAAACCTGCCACAGACAAACAGTCACAAACTAATGTTTTGACTGGAACTAAACATGTTCTGGTCAAGGCAGCCTTCCATAAATGGGAAAGTTTTTGGTTCACCATTTAAATCCTACATGTGGCCATGCATATTATGATTCTCAAAAGTTTACTTAGGGGGTGTTTATTTTGACGGAAGTGCTGGGAAGTGGTTTAACTTCCCCTTACTTCTTCTGGTGTTATTTTGGCTCATTTCAATAATTTTTTTTTACTGAAGTGAGGGACGTGAGCTATCCTATAAAAATGCACTCATTCTCACTTCCTCCTGACAAATGAACATTAGAATTATTAGAAGTGATATCACTCCCCTCATTTTAGAGAAGTGGCACTTTCCCCATTTTTTCTACTTCAAACCATTTCCCAAAATGAATGCCTCCTAAATCTTTGTTGATTTAGCAGCAGACAAACAGGAGCCGAGAAAACTTGAAACTCGATGAATGACTAGAATACAAACTATTTTTCTGTGAACTCCCATGTTAGAAAATTTCACTGTTGCAATGTTAGGTCAAACCAGATTTCACGATAGAGATGCTTAATGCTCCTCAAATACTTAATATGCTCTTAATATTTGAAATTGTATCATAACACATGATAAGCAACTAAAAACTAGTGAACATGCACCTTAACTTAGGGAGACACATTCAAGTGTCAGTATGTGCAAGTTGGTGCATTAGTATTTGCTTGAGTTCTGGTGCACTGGGAGCTTTAAAGGTTTAATATTAATTTCTCCATATTATCAATTGTGAGCGATTAGGCTGTGTTTAAATAATTTTCGACTATTTTATTTCCCCAAAACTCTTCTTGTTACAGGCAGGCATTCATGGAAGGATATTATCATCCCAAGGTGGGCATCCTTTGCCAGCAGCAGTGAAGGTTGAAGGAATTGATTATACAGTATGTTCCTAACTTTGTTGAATTTTTGTTAGTAAGCTGACATTTAAAATTTCACTCAACAAGAAGTTAGATTTTCCGAGTTAATCTGTTTGTGAAAACTTGCCACGGCATATTTACTGGTGACATGCAGGTGTTTGCTACAAGAACGCTCGGTGATTACCATCGATTACTTGCACCTAGGGAGAGCTATGAAGGTAACAACTCATTTTTTTTGTTTAATTTCTCAAAAGGTTTCTTTCCGGGTGATGTGTAAATCCGATCTTGCAGTCGTGGCGTCAATGCCTGGATTCCAATCCAAAAGAACAAGAGTCGTGGTCGAAGACGAAGTTACGAGTTTAGATTTTATTCTAATTCCAGAAGGAGAAGATTCGGTAAAACAAGATGAAATTTTGAATAACTACATTTGTAGCTGTGGCGGGAAAGACAAGCTTGAACTAGTAGAATTCTTGAGAGGGACTCACTTTGAGATCTATCTTTTTATTTTTATTGTTGTTGTATTCCTCTTCTATTTATTGAAGAGGAAAAAAATGTTTTAAGTTCCTAAAACACCGGCAATTTTTGACGCATAGGCGCCACGTTGTCATTTAAGATAATTCTCTAGCACTAAGCTAGTTCAATTTTTGTCTAGAAAATACGTTCACATTCTAAGAATACATAAACAATTGTTTCTAATATATACTGTGCTTTTAGTTCTTTGTTGTTGTTGTTATTCAATATTATGATTCACGGAAAGGGTTTATATCTTTTAGAGAGATTGATGAACTGTTTACTTGGCAGGGGATGTACAAAAGTCTCAAGATCAATTGATTGATGACAAAAATCTGAATCATTGTCGGAAAAACATTATGATGTAATGTTTTCCGATCTTTTATAACAATCAGATAAATAAACTCAAATATTTCAAAACTAAAACTGCAATGAATCCCAGTAGATGTCACAACAAACTTGAGCACCAAAAGCATTTTGTCTTTCCCATTGCTCATTACTGCTCTTTTGGGCGTTTAGGTTTTGATCGGTCCGCAAGTAGCAACTTTGTCCTTTCCAGAACACTGAAGAAAATCGATCCACCGATTCCAATCCATAAAACTCTCGGCCCGATACCCTGAAAGTTAAGTTGGTATGAATTGACAATAAGAACAACGAAGAAAATTAGAGCTTTAATTTTCCGCTAATGAAGGCAATGAGTTTGTTCAAGAAAGTGAAGGTTCTGGTTCTAATCAAACCTTTAAAAGAGCAGCAGGACCTTCTTCTCTAACAATGGTCTGCACACAGTCAATCAACCCGTTGTACTGGTTTGCCAAGCCCTAAAAATAGGCCAGATAAAAAACCGGTGTGGGTTAAGATTTATCCTTACACAAGATGTCGGGAAAAAAAGTGAAGCCAGTGATTCACCTGAACCATTAGCCGTGTCTTCATGACATCGAGCGGAGTGGTTATAGCACCGGTTATAGCTCCTGAATAGAATATGAATATCTTCAAACGAAATGGAGAAACTTGTAGTAGATATGATTTTAGCCTTTTCGTGCTTAAATGAATAAATGGTATATTTCTAACAAATGGCTTACCAGCAAAAGCTCCAATTACAGCATTTTCGGGATCATTCAACTCTCTCTGCGCCTGAAATTTAAGAAAAAAACAATATATCAGTTTCGCATTATTAAATGTTTTATACATTGAATACATTGAATAATTGCACTTAGTACAAAAGGAATGAGGACATCATGGAAGACTATGGCAATAATAGCAAGCTTACTACAATCCGGTATCCGATTCGAAGTTGTTCATAAATACAGAATTGAATGGCATCAAATGGCAGATCTCGCAGTAGAAATGACTTATAACCCTAATTGACATGGAAAAAGCAATGTTAGTATTTTGATAGATTCCTTGAAAGCCAGTATTACACATGCATTGTTGCAATGATGAGGATATTTGGAAGTTAAATACATACAGCGTAAAGGCCTTTAAAGCCTTCTTTCGTGACAATAAGACGGACGGCATCAGGCGCTGAAGCAAATTGCCCGGTTTGCATCCTTTGCTTGACCACCTGACAAGTTTTTAGAAATTAAAAATTAAGTCATAGAGATTAGAATAAAAATCACTCAGTTACCTCTGTTGGAACACGGATTAGAGAAGACACTGCTCCTCCTAAGGCACCTGCAGTCTGAATGAAGATTCAAACACATCAATTTGAGAAGAAATACAAAAAGACATCACTCTTAAATTTCCTTCATTCCCGGTTGTTTGTGTTTTCAATCACTCATTCTTGAATCATTCATTATTAGCTTAAGAGACTTACTACACCAAATCAAGATTGAAAACGCTGGAAAAGAACACACACACAGACACACACATATCTATATATTAATGCTATGGCATGCATTTCTTTTTAAATGTTCATTGAAAGAGAATATCTATATGATTGCTGAAAAATAATTGGACAATCCATCGAGGCTCAGGCATTCGGTTCATTTTAACAAAAAAAGGGCGCGATGATTATCAACTTACCAAATGAGCCACAGCACTAAGATTTTCTGGGAAAACCTTCAATAATTTTTGTTTGGTAGGTTCATATATCCCCACAAAAACAGCAGATGCCCTGTGAGTGAAGGCAAGGTCCATTGTCAATAAAACCGGGTGACCATAAAAATAAAACCAAAGAGTGTAAATTAATTAGGAATGAAATTTATTAAATAAGAGTCAGTAATTCGTTGCAAGAATGAATACCGTAAAAGAATTTATTACTGGACCAATCACAAGGGTGGAAATGTATGCATGCCTTAGGTCTATAAAAGGCAGCATTATGTGCCAAAAAAAAAAGGAATTGTATGATATAACATGAGCTCATCTAAAGTTGATATACAAACAAGGGTTATTGAAGAGTGCTTCAAAAGGGCACCCTAAATGACAATAACAGCTCAAGAAAGAAATTAATTCAAATGAGGACTCCATAGTTTATTCAAGAAATACTTACGGCAAAACACCAGCAAGATTTCCAGCCAACCCAGAATAAAGCCCCTTCCAGTGAATTTTGCTTCCGCCATGAGCAGCCTATAAACATAAAAATCAAAACAAATATAGAATATCCACAATGTTGTTGCAAGTCTTCTGTTATCCAGTTACTATCAACTAGTCCAATGAAAAAGATAAATAACACTGATTATTAGAAATAGCAGAAGCATGAAAATAGCACAAAATAGATTATTCAGCATAATTAACCTGCCTGAAGCCGAGTCTTTATAGTATCAATTGGATACAAAGCAGTTTCAACAACAACACCAGCAGTACCACCCGCTACAAAACCCTCTGGAAAATCCAAAACACATAAGCTAAACAGCATTAGCATTAGTTTTTGCAATATATTAACCTGTGAACCAATATGATCTTTTAAGTTGTCACACCACAATATATACTATTCTCTAGAAAGGCTGTGATGTGAATCACCTAAAAAATCATAAGACATGATGCACATTGAAGGTACTCATTTCACAACTATCAACTTTGTCAAGAAAATCTAACACTTAACAAAATGATCTCAAACTCGAAACTAAAGACAGATAACAAAAAGAAGCTCAAAACTTCAAAACTTAGCATTGTACTCTCACTGGACAACTTACGAACATTTTACAGAATGTGAAACAAATCTGATAATTTGCAAGGACTCACATTGTTAACAATAACAAACAAACCTTTCCTCAAAACTCAAATTTGATAAAGTAAATCAAACAGAACAAAAGAATTATTTGAAAATAATAAGATTACACAAACTCACCAAATAGCACCCTTAAAAAATTAAATGGCTTTTCGTCCTCCATAGAGATCGATGCAAATGACTTCAGACTTTTCAACTCAGAGTCTGGAAATCTAGCACAGTTGGCATCTATAAAAGCAGATGTCTTGCTCAGAACAAAAGTAAACAAAGTGAACTCATATATATATATATATATATGGCCAAATTCAAGCACTATAAATCACATTGGCTATTTTAAATCTTTTACCACTACAGCATACCCAAGTTCTCTCCTTTTCTATTATTCCAGTTCGCACACTTGCATTTGAAGGACTAGATGCACAAAATCACAAAAAGTATTGAGAATACCTGATGATAATACAATAGAACTTCTCATATCAGTGGCCAATGCTGGAGGACCCATCAAAGTTGAACCAAAACTAGTACCTAGTAAAACATATATATTAAAAATAAGGATTACACTAAACATAACAAAAGAAAAAAAGAAAAAAAAAAAGAGAAAGCTGTTTCCAACCTTGAGTTTCCAAGTGAACAAATATATCATATAAAAATCATAACTTGTGTGCAAATTCTAACATTTTCGCCTCAAAAAACAATTACCAACAAAATCGTTCCAGAAACACAAATGGCAGTCAAAGGATTCAAAAACACAAGCAAAAATTGAACAAATTAGATAGAAATCCAACAAAATGAATTGAAAGCATGGGAAAAGTAAAGAGATCAGATCAAATATGCAAAGGAAAAGGGAGAGAGGGCTTACAGAGAGATGTGAGGTTTCAAGAGAAAAAGATTGGGTTTTTGAGAAGTTGGGTTTTAGGAATTAGAACGCAAGAAGGAGGAGAGGAGTGGAACTATCACACGTGAGTATAGCACCCCTCACGTGACTGTTAGTCAGTTTAAGCTCGGCTCAGTTCTGCTTGGCTCAGGACGGATGTGGCAAGGAATGACAATGGGGCGGGGCGGGACAGAGTGGGGAGAGGCATGCCGCTATTATTTTCACTCCGGATGGCAATAGAGTGATCGAGGGCGGGGCACACCTTTATCATCCCTGTCGCGTCTTTTTTTATTTATTTATAAATCACCCAACTCGCCTAGTTCTATCATGCTATAAATAAGTATCTAAAATTTCTAAAAATATTTTTAAAATAGATTTTTTTTATAAAACATATACTAATAAAAACAAGCTCATAAAAAATTTATTAAAATTTTTTAAAAAAAAATCAGTTTAACCCTATACTATATAATATTTATAATAAATTAAATTAATAGCGGGCCCGGGGTGGGGCATGGAAAAATCAAACTTGCTCCGCCCAGCCCAAAACCAGGGCGGATCGGGTCATAAAAAACGAATTGGTTCGGTTTTTTATCATCCTTAGATGTGGCGTGGTAAACTTCTTTGCATATCCCTGAAAAGTTATTAATTATGTAATTACTAATATACCCTACTAAAACTCATATTGATTCATATACAGCTAATAAGTATTTTTGTTTATTTATCTACCACAATAATTTTTAGCTAATTAAAAAAATTATATAAAAAGTATATTTATTTTTAATTTCATCTGTTTTTTTCATCTCTGAAAATGGATGGCAAAAGAAGCAAATGAATTAAAGTTCAATATTTTTACCTCACTATTTTTTAGCTGTATTTACGTTTTATACACACACTCTGTATCTTGTATTTCAATATTATTTACATTTATTAATTTTATTTTATGTATATATATATATACATGTAAATAAGTACGTAAATTTTATATTATTTGCTGAGATAGACATTCTACATTTCGGTGCCTTGGCCCAACTCTTCTGCTGATTTTCTCTTATAAACTATTTTTTTATCTTACTTTTCATATTTTAATATATTAATCTCTTTTTTTATATAATTAGTAATTTATTTTTTCAAATAAAGATATACACGCAATTCAATTATTTACAGGGTATATCTGCAAAAATATATTTTAATTTTCTCAGATTTATTAGATATGGAAGCAATTTCACAATCTGTGTGTATATATTAAAAACAGTAGCCGGACACGTGGCACATATTTATTGGTGGTCAAGCAAGTCGAATGCTATATAAATTGTCTCGCGGGTGAACTTTATTAACAAGAGTTCCGCTCAACGATGTCTTCGTATCCGGCGCTGCCACCGCTTCGGGTTCTACAACTCCGGCGACCTAGAATACCATTAACCTCAACATCATACGTGGCGAGATCTCATTGGTTCCTCCGCTGGTACACGTTTGCTCTCGTTTCTCCCTCTTCTTGATTTCATTCATCATTTGTTCTGGTTTCATGACTCCTTCCCCTTTTCACGAAGGATTAACTATTTTTAGGGCTTCCATCGTTGTGAGCTCGCTGGATTTTGGTACATTTGGTTCTTTTTTAAGGTTTTTGGTTGGAAAAGAGGAATTTTTGATCTCTTTGTGAGTATTTCTTTTACATTACTGTGAAAAAGGTGTCATTTTTATTTTTTTTTTTCAATTTGGAAAGTAGGTGGTCTCGAATTGTTTCATGGAGATGATTAAAATGTGTTGAAGTTTTTCGTTTTTAGAATTTTGTTGCTTTTTTGAGCTTTTAACTTGCTAAATTGGGAATAGTTAGCTATTTTTAGTGATTTTCTTTGAGGATTGTGCGTTGTTTTGATTCTAAACATATTGAATGCTTTTATATGATTGTGTTGGTGTTTGAGTTTTAGATTTCTCTTATTCGTAGAAAATCTGAGAGAAATTGCTTCTTTTGAATCAAATTGTACTTTTGGATCTTTTTCTTCTTTGATTCTGTGGGAGAAGAAAAGGAAAAAAAGAATCTTTTTTTCTTTCTTGATTGTTTATTCAAAGTTGAAGATTTTGATCTCTAGTTGTTGTTTTTCTCAGACGATGGTGGATATGAGAGATACAGCTCAGGTGAGTGAGGTGGCTCGAAAGATCCCAAAGGAGGCCAGAAGGATACTCCATAATTTAGCTGCAGAATGGAGCGATGTAGATGATTCCAAGGCATTGGAGGTGGTACAGCTCAAGGGAGCCATGACCAATGAGGTTTATCAGATTAACTGGCCAACATCTGAGGAGGAGGCAACATCCCGAAAGGTTCTGGTCCGGATCTACGGGGAAGGGGTGGACATATTTTTCAACAGGGAAGATGAGATTCGCACTTTTGAGTGCATGTCTCGCCACGGGCAGGGCCCCTCGTCTGTTGGGAAGGTTTCCCAATGGCCGGATTGAAGAATTTATTCATGCCAGGGTATGCACTTGTGCTCAAAACTTGTCCTTTCAATTGAATTTATATTGTATGCATGATACGGTTTGAATAATTTGTTCAACCATTTATAATATGCTATCAAACAGTTTTTATTTATTTTTTTTGGTTTCTGGTTGTGTGCAAATTGTCTGTTTCTCTTGAAGATGAGTAGTTGTCACGGACTCACGATACAATTATAGGCTAAGTGGAGTTTATTTATTTTTCTATCAAGGTAGACTGAGGCATTTGTACAGTCAGAAAATTTGTTGAATGCATATGTTATAGCTAAGTTTGTTGTTCTAAGTCTCTCAGTCATTTGTAATTAGAATGAAAGTGAAAAAAGAATATTCAAGGATGGTGATGTGTTTCATGTGTGTAAGTCATCTGTAGTGATCTGCATGTTATGAAGATTAGCTTAGAAGTGTCACATTAGGTAGTTGTGGTTATATATATATGCAAAAAGTCACAATCTTGCATAGTGTGGGGCTGGGTTATTAGTTGGTATTTGGTATGGGCGGCCCTGCTTTTGCCTTTAGAAAATGTTTGATTCTGAACTGATAAAAATTGGAATAAGCTACAGACATATTTTGTTGAGCTATAATTCACCAACCGACAAACTTTGGAATGCACAGTTTTTTCTTCTTCAAAGACTTACTGTTTCCTAATTGGAATATAGAATAAACTTAAAGTGCCATATTGCGTGGAAAATAAGACTTTTTGGTTTCGCTTTGTCTTAGATGCGTATCAAAGCATTCTTTCTGTGAGTCATTTTCAGAATATATGAGGTTCTGCTAGGCTGTAACAAAAAGTTAGATATTGGTATATCACCCGAATATTACTCATAATAATGCAAATGACCTCCATGGCTCCATCATGTCTTTTCACGGCCTTTTCTGGGTTTTTTTTTTGGTGTCAAAATTCAAATTAAGATGAGCCAATAGGATCATGGCGGAAACATTTCTTCACTAGTTTTGCTGTAGTTATGGCTATAGCCATTTTATTCAGTTTAAGTATAATACTGTCAACCATGTTCTTAATTTACTGGCTGTTTTGGTATATTATTGTTATGCTGTCCAGAAGAAGAAGAAAGGAGCATGAAAAAGAAAATGAAATCATCAAGCTTGAGTCTTCCAGCTGCAGTGCTTAATCTGCTAGGTGAGAGCCTGCTGTTGGGGGTGAGCTTATGGTTCTCTGAATGACTAAAGTTATTGTGGTCTTTACTTTGAAACTATGTGAACTTTTATTAACGTATTCACTTTAGTTTGAATTTATTCTTTTGCAAATCTTTCTATTCTATTTTTTTTACTCTGCATAAAATGCAATTAACCAATAAGCTTCTTTTTTGCATTTTTGATGACTTTTAATTTGGGTGCGGTTTATACTATGCAATGGAAGAGATTTAGAAATTTTCGGTCAAAGTAATTTTAAGAAAATTTGTGAATGATATTATCCAAAGATTATGTAGCAACTTTTGCATCAAGGTACAGGACAGAATTACATTATCTTGTTGATTATGATGGTTGTCATAGTTTGTAATAGTTTATTAGATGCATATTGTTGCAATATATAAACAAATCAGGTTATATAGTCTAGTCTATCATGGATATTGGGATAAATAATGCTTATCTCCATATCTCAAGGTTTTTTCTAATTGAGCTTCTTCAATTGTGTTTTCTTTTCTTATTTTGGAATATCAGACACTCTCAGCTGCTGATTTACGTGACCCTGGAATATCCGCTCTCATAGCATCTAAACTAAGAGAGTTTCATGAGCTTGACATGCCAGGTCCCAAGAATGTATTTTTATGGGACAGGTTAAGGTGTGTATCTGTTATTTACCGCATTTGCTGTTCTGCATTGAACAGTAGCAAGAAACAAACAGTTCATTATTTCTCTTTACTGCAGAAATTGGCTTAAAGCAGCCAAAAGTTTGTGTACAATAGATGAAGCTAAAGAATTTCGTTTGGATGACATGGAGGAAGAGATTGCTACTTTGGAAAATGAGTTAACAGGGAAAAATCAGAGGATTGGATTCTGCCACAATGATCTACAGTATGGCAACATCATGATTGACGAAGAAACCAGTCTTGTCACTATAATTGTAAGTTCCTTAACATTAGTACATCGACTTGAACATGAAGCCTGTGTTAATCTCAATGATTTTGCTTTTAGGATTATGAATATGCGAGTTTCAACTCCATTGCATTTGATATTGCGAATCACTTTTGTGAGATGGCTTCTGATTACCATACGGACACACCTCATGTTCTGGATTTTAAAAAATACCCAGGTTCATTGCTTATTAGTATTCGGTTAGAGTAGTTCACTTTTGATGTTCATGCTACCATTCTCAACTTCTCTTCTTATGAGCAGATTTTGAAGAGCGGAAGAGATTCGTGGAGATTTATCTGAGTTCTTCAGGTAAACGTGCGAGCATATACCAATATCTTATCAATATATTCATGAGTAAATTTTTGCATTAAAAACATCTATCGAACTCTTTGCTTAATACATTCCGTTCTTATCTGAATCTCATGTAGGAGAAAAAACCGATGACATTGAAGCTAACCAAAATCTTGAAGATATTGAGAAATATACTCTTGCATCCCATCTGGTCTGGGGATTGTGGGGAATTATTTCTGTAAGCCTCTCTACTCAATGTGTAATTGATCTACATAAATTACTTGGGGGTATATTCGACGATGATTAATCTTTTTCACATGCAGGAACATGTAAATGAGATCGATTTCAACTACATTGAATACGCCAGGCAAAGATTTCAGCAGTATTGGTTTAGGAAGCCTCTACTAATGAATTCTTCAACTAAAGTAGATGATCGAGCTTCATTCGGCAATTAAACTAGTATGTAAATACATTTCTATGATTTTGAAACCATAAGTTTATGCACTGTGTTATGTGATAAACATATCTCAGCCATTGTTTTCTCTTATACGTACTTGTTTAGATCATGAATAAATTTACATGAATGTTATCATGTTTATTAGTGTACTCCCCTTGTTTTATGCCATGCAGACTACCTATTTTACATACATACATGCATATATATATATATATAATTAAAATGACATGAAGGTGTTATCTAAATTTTTTATACATGAAAATTAAATTATTATTTGGTTCTCTGTGGCTATTCCAAATGGCAATCAACCATGCATGGCCATGTCCCTTCCTCCCTGACCTTTTCCCCAAAACCCACTCATCCCTACCAAACCTTTCATCTTCTCCATCATTTTTCCCTTTAATCTCTCCATCAACCTCCATTAACAACCTTAAAGATCCTCTTATCGTCTCATTCAATGCATGCATGACCCCTGTCCAAGTACCTTCTCATCACCATGAACAACCTCTTCTCTCCAACATCACTCAAGAGATACACTGACTTGAAATGGCAAGCCCACGTAGATGGCATGCAGGAATCCATGCATGAATCCATCAACCTTGATGACTTCTTCATGGACGTAAACAACATCAACGTTGATCTCCAAAACCTACAATATCTCCATCTTCAACTCCACAATACAAACCAAGAAGCTAAGACAGTGCTCAACATGACCACCATTAAAGAGCTCCGAGCTCAGATGGACTTAGACGTCCGGCAAGTTATACGTCAAGCTAAGACAGTGAAGATGAAGCTTGAAGAGCTTGATAAGGCCAACTTGGCTCACAGGAGACTTCCCGGCTGTGGGCCGGGGACACTTGCTGAGAGAACTAGAACTTCAGTTGTTGGAGGGTTGGGATCAAAGCTTAAGAAGTTGATGGATGAGTTCCAAGAACTCAGGACAGAGATGGTTGATGAAGAAGTTATTGAAAGGTTGTCTTAGAGTTGCTCATCTTATTGAATAAAACTAATTAAATCTATCTTTTATGCATAAAGTTTATCTTACTCATATTTTATCAGGTTGACGACAAGAGAAGGAAGTGAGAGGTTTATGAAGGAGGTGGTGATGGAGGTGAAGGAGAGGAATGATGCAGTTAAGGAGATGGAGAAGAGTTTGAAGGAGCTTGAACAGGTGTTCATGGACATGGCTGTGCTAGTTGGAGCTCAAGGGGAGAAGATTGATGATATCGAAAGCCACGTGGCACGTGCCAACTCGTTTGTGAGGAGGGGTGCTGGGGAGTTGCAGACTGCAATGCAGTATCAGAGGAAGTCTAGGAAGTGGACTTGCATTGCTCTTCTTGTTGGCCTTGTTGTTCTTGCTTTGATTCTTGTTCCAGTTATTGTAAATGTTTTGAGGATGAGTTGAGATGTTTTTTGTAAACAATTTTAGTTATTAATTTGTTAATCTTGAAGAAATTAATCACTGGATTCTTATTATCATCTTCAGTTAGTTGAATTATGTTAAAGGATTTCTGCAATGTCAAAGTATTAATTGCAGAATGACAAAAAAATTTAAAACAGATACAATTATATAACAAATTGATGATAAAAAGTCACATAAATTCACCATTTTCTGTATAAATTTGGAACCAGACAAGGTCTCAAGAATGTAGCATTGATTCTCTCATTCGAGAAGTGAAATTAATTGGATGAAAAACCACACAATGATTGGAGACTGTCGATGATTGTATCGATAACAGCATGCGATTTTGCAGTCCCTGCAAGTGCTAAATGCTTAGGAGCTTCTGCGCGGTCGAAGTAAAATGCACCCGATACCAGTTTTTCCTTTGGCTGTAAAGCTAACCAAACGGCAGTATCAGCACCCTCTTCGCTTGTTCTTAGTTTGCCTGATAATCTATGAAAATCAAATGTTTCAGATTGATCAAATTCAGTAAAAGACATAGTAGCAGCGAGAATTTAACGGTGCGAGGAAGAGCAAGAGTGCTCTCACTTCTCTGAAAAGCCAGGCAAGCTTTTGGTAACACCAGGTGTAGCAGCCCAGCCAGGATGCATCGAGTAGAATCCAACTCCCTTACTGCTGTACATTTCTGCCCATTTTTCAGTTAATGCCACCTGAAATAAGTGGATTTGAATTAGGAAATGGAAAAGATGTCGACATTATATTCCTAGATTGGCCGTCCTTGATTTACAAGTGACATTTCATAGAGAAATCTTAATCAACCTGAGAGATCCCTGGTTGCACAAAAGAGATATTTGCAGAAGTTTCCAAAGAAAGAAAATAGTTCATTACAGCTCACTGCATTACTGACCTGAACTCTCTTGTTCCGAGCATATTGTAATGTTCCATCAAATTTGGTTTCACTAAACTGCAGTATGTCAATTTGTCCACATGAAGTTTAAAATCATGAGCAGCAAAGGACTTCAAGGCAAACCAGATAACAGCCAACAAGCAGAGATTAATGTAAAAGGGCTGTTGAATTGAAAAAATACCTGCAAGTCCTTGGTCAAAGGACTTGTGTACATCCCACCAGAGGAGACTGTGATAATGCGAGCCTCGGGTGCTGCTTTCTCCAACAATGGCAACATTAATTCTGTCAAAGTATAGGTTGCTGCTACATTGACCGCAAAGTTCAACTCGAGTCTTATGACAGTAACAAAACATATCAGGTGTCCATATAGAAAAAAGGATGCAAGAGAACAATAAAAATTATGACTCAGAAGCTCTGAAGATTTTAAGCACAAAAAACTTCTATACAGAATTCAATATGGAAAGATTAACAGAGTCTCGAACAATATATGAAGGATTTTTTAAAAGCATTACCCTTCTGAAGTAATCACACGGTCATGTTCCATTAGGCCAGCATTGTTGACCTAAGCCGAGAATTTTTCAGTATCAATGACGTTTATCATAACAAGTAAAATGAACACTGAAATAAATGGCCGGAAGTAAACTGTATATTTGTTTGCATGTGAAACCAACAACTAGGAAAAACTCACCAAGACATGAAGTGGTTTATCCTGTGAAGAAAATTTGGAAACAAAGGCCTTGACTTCACTGATAGATGAAAGATCACAGACCTGCCATTAACAATTAACTAGTTGAACTATAAACTCAATAAGCATTTACAGAAACAAGAAACCATATCAAGTAGTCAAACCTCAAGATGTATGTTTGGGTTTCCAGTCTTTGTCTGCATTTCAGAAACAGCAGCTTCCCCCTTCTCCGCATTTCGGCACACAATATACACAGTTGCACCACTGGTGAAGAAAAAAATATAATTGTATATAGATGACACCCCACAAACTAAAGATTTAATGTATATAAAAAATGAGCATTTTCAATGAACCCTAAATCCTTGCAACTTGAATACTTCTAAGTAGGAATTCAAGGCACAAAGGTACAATTACCAACATTGAATTCAGAAAGAAAGGATGAAATCAATACTACCGTGATGCAAGACCCTCAGCAGTAGCATAACCAATGCCAGAATTAGCACCAGTGACCATGCAGTTCTTCCCATCCATTTGTATCTGCATATCCTCTGCTTTGAAATTCTTGGAATGCTCCCTGAAATTCACAATTGCAGAATCATAAACACTAAATTAATCAACAAATAAATCAAAAATTCAAATAAAAAGGATCAATTGAATTACTGGAACCCCGATTTGGTGAACTGAGTGAAGCCATAGATCCCAAACGCCGCAGTCCTCCATGCCTAGTTATTGAGAGTTCCTAGAAACAAGTAATTCAAAGAAAAAACTACAAAGATTTGATCTTTGGGGTTGATTGCTTGTGAACGCACCTTCTGAATGAACATCGCTGGGAAAACAAGAGTCAATCCAGAGCTGAGAGCGAGTGAATGGAGAAACAGGGGCCATTCGTTTGCAGGGTTTAGACTATGAGACGATTTTTCAAACAAGACCCTCGAAAATATATATATATATATATATTTACTATTGACCTCAAATATTTTTCACTTAATTTAAAATATTTATTTTTATTTCATTGAAACGATGATCCCGACGCAGTCTGAGTGTTTCTAAACTTTTGCCTTAGCCCTTGTTTGTGTCCTTCCCCTGATTTTGTTTTTGTTTTTGTTTTTGTTTTGTTGTTGGTGACATCTATGTTTCACCTTGTGCATGTTTTGTTTTCTCTATAGCGTCTTTTGTTTATACTAGTTATTTTTTCTTTTTCTTTTTGTAGTTATTTTTCTTTTGTTTGTCCTGTTCGTTCATTCTGTGTTGTTGTAATCACAGTTTGCTCTTAATGAATTGTAGTGTTTTTTTAAAAATATATATAGAGAATTTACATTATTTATGGACGTCCATAGATAAAAAATCTATAGGCGTCCAATTATCAGCCGTTGGATTGTGATCTAACGGCTAACATTGATGAATAATAGTACTGATGATTATACTGTTTCAAACAATAATTGTTGTACATGTAACTGTTAGATTGAGATCCAATGACTAATAATGGACATCCATAGATTTTTTATCTATGGACCCCATATAGGATTGGTCTTATATATATATATATATATATAAAGAGGGTCATTTACACATGTCCACAGATTTACAATCAAAGCAAGTTTTTTTTTTTTAAAAAAAGACAATATACGCAAGTTGGTCACCAGCTGTTGGATTGTAATCCATCGGTTGCTACCATTCAGCTAAATAGTAGTATTGTACTTATAAACAATAGCATAGCGAAAAATTGGATGCAGTCCTCATAGTTATAATCTGCGCAAGTTAGTCATCATTTGTTGGATTGTAGTCCAACTATTACTACCATTCAGCTAAATAGTAATACTGTAATTATGAATAATGGACATACAGTGAAAAATGAGATGCACTGTATTTTGATTTGAACCGTAGATCAATAACTCAATTAATCTGAATTGTTCAACTCTGTTTTTATTGCACATACAATTAAACTAAAAACCAAACACAAGTATAATATAACAACTTGTTGCCATTGGGGTACAATGGTTCGCCAATTATTCATATTCATGTTCATGTTTCATTCTTTCTCTAAACTTGTTTTTTTTTTTTCTGTCTCTCTCCACTTTCTGCCCTTTCCCTTTTTAAAATTTAGGACGTCCTATAAACGTCCCATGACTTGTATATATATATAATATGAAAAACAAGTGAGTTATTTATTTATATTCTTTCCTTTAGTTAAAAAAAAGAGCATTAAAGGGTATTTATTAATAAAACATTCAGGGACTTATAAGGATTTACACAAAAATTTAATTAATAGGGACTGTAAATAATTTATGAGAACACGAGGACAAAAGCATAAAAATCACGGAAACGGGTTTGTGCGGCGGAGGACGGCAATGGCGGGAGAGAGCCGGAGAGCTCGAGCTCTTTTCATGGCGTTCGGGACCAAGGGAGACGTCCTTCCCATTGCCGTAAGTCCTCTCATCATCAATGACCTCTCTTTCTTCTCTTATCTAAGCTTTACCCCTATTCAATCCATGCAGGCAATCGCCGCTGCTCTTGCGCGCGATCAATTGCAGTATCAAGTGCTATTGATCACTCACTTGGCTCATCGGAGCATTTCCGATCGTTTGGAAGGTATTGGCGTGTCCTTTGTTCCGATCTCATCGCCCCCTGTTGTTCCTGCTGCTGTTCTGGATGGTGTGTTGTTGTTCTTTTGATTTGATTATATTTGATTAGGTTGCGCTGTTGATAGTTTTGTTGTTTTGATTGTTTAGATTCTGAGAGTCTGTCTTTCTCTACGCGCAAGAGGGTCATTCGGGATGAACATAGGAAAGAGTGTTTGCTTTGCGATGGAGAGAGTTTTTGGAGATGGCCCAAGCTTGGAGGGTGACTTTATTGTTATCAATTTGTTTGCTTTGGTATAAATTAAACTTGGATAAATTCATTTTGGTTGAAATTAGAGTGAGACTTTGTGGATGGATTTTTCTTTTTCTTTTGGGTTCTTTCAGGAAGGATGGAGCCTGGCTGAATTGTTTCAAGTTCGCTGTGTTGTTGCTGCTCCTTATGTTGTTCCTTATAGGTTTGTGAGCTTTGCCATTTCATCAGTTACTGTGATTTCCTTGTTATATGGTTTTGCTAGCTTGCCCTGACAAAGGTTGGATTGATTTTTTCATTACTGATTTAGGTTTGGTTTTGATTTTGGAATTCATATATATGGAATTATTTATGAACATAAGATAACTTCGCAGCTTAAGTTTTTTTTGTAAGCAAATAAATATAGGGAATTAAGCATGAACTATCACAAACTTCATGTTGCATGGATCACGAGTTTGAAAGTTTTGCATAATATAAGTAGTTCACCGCTTTCAGTTATGGTTCTAAACAATGCATTTAGCAACCTCCATGCTAATGCATATAGAAACCTGTGTTATGTCTGAATTTTACCAGTGATTTGCCCATTATAAAATATATGCATTGCATGTATGTCTGAGCAGGCTTTTCCTTTATCCAGTCGTGTGCCTGTTGTGGTTTTTTGTTAATATCTTAGAGGTTCTTTTGTAGTAATTAGTCCTTTTCTCTGATTCTTGTGTATCATTTATCCTTATCCTTACTATGGCTGGATATTTCTCAAATGTTGGTCAGTGCCCCATCATCATTTGAGCACCGATTCAGACAGGAACTTCCACTTCTCTACAAGTATTTTCAAGAAGCTCCTGCTAACAAGGTACAAGATACTTATTGTGATGCCGTTATTTTTGTTATAATTTCATTTTGGGTTAACAATCTGGTTCTGTTTATGCGCACATTTACATGCTACGATGAAAAGATATACTTAATCCTTGTATAGACTAATGGTCTCATTGAACTAAATGTTTTGCTTTCCCAATACATCCATAGGTTTGCTGGAATGATGTGATGCATTGGATGTGGCCACTTTTTACAGAAGAGTGGGGTTCATGGAGAAGTGATTGCCTGAACCTGAGCCCGTTTCCTTTCACTGTTGGTGCATCAATCAAATATTTTTATATGATGATCTGTTCGATCAGATCTTTAAATTTTCAAGGACAAAGTGATTGATCACTTTTAATTTATATGTTCTTGATGTTGGTGACTGCTGCAGGATCCAGTTACCAATCTTCCCATGTGGCATGTACGGGAAGAGTCTCCATTACTGCTGTAAGATTCTATCCATAGATCCAGTGGCAGAAACTACTTTGTTAGACTAGTTTTGTCATTGCGAGTTCAAAATTAATTAGGTTGGATGTTCATACCTTATCCTACAACTTTTTAAATTATGGCCTCACTTATAAGCAACTGAGATAAAATGCATTGGCTAATTTTTCTATACAAAACAGTAGTTTCATCATCAGTTTCTTGTCTCATATCCAACATGCAATGCGATATTTTGTGCTATCTTGAAGTTCTATTATTCCCAGTCATCTTCTTTTTAATTCTTCTTTAATTTTCAGGTATGGTTTCAGCAAGGAAATTGTTGAATGCCCAGGTACTGTATGGAATTGTTTACTTCTGTTAATTTTCAATCTATTTTTGATCAACCTTTGTAGAAGCACCTCATTGTTGTTGATTTTGCTCTCTGATAATATGAATCTCATGCATTGTCATAAATACTAGCTGCATGTGCTTTTTCACTTCTTTTTCCTATTCTTTTATTTGTTAACTACTCAAAATTTGATCAAATGAATTGAAATTACTTTTAAGTGTGGGATTTTCTATATCACCTGCATTACTCAATGATGCCATACTGGAATGGAAAGGGGTCTTTTAGCACGTTACTGGGCATGGCATTTCAACAGGCTGGATGTGCTATTCCATGATCTGCACATGCGTTGTTTGTGGTTAAAGCTTTTTCTTTTCTTTTATATTTTAATTTTCTTACATATTAGTCACTTATTTGTTATGTTTTCCAGTGTCTTGGTTGTCTATAGATGCACTTCTTCTAATTAACTTTATGAAAAATGACTACATTGACAGGTTACTGGCCATCAAATAGTCGAGTGTGTGGTTTCTGGTTTCTGCCCATGGAGTGGCAATTTTCATGTGATAAATGTAGGGAAATAATTTTCTCAAATCCATCTAGCTATAAATTATGTGTAAACCATGCTGATTTACAAAATTTTATCCTGGAGCCATCTGGTCCATGCAAACCGATATTTGTGGGCCTCAGTTCTATTGGAAGGTAATTTTATTAGCTTTTCATACCTCTTTCTCCTTGCTAAATATCAATATATGATTGAACCTACAATTTTTTGTTCAAACTATGAATACCGATTGATTACATTCGAAAATTTTACTTTACATTGGATGTATACCCGTTGGGGAAAGACAATTTGATTAGCACAAAATTATATGCCATTTCTTCATGATTTGCGTAATGCATTTGTTACTAGAAGGTTGCCCAAATGCAGTTGTCTCCAAAAGGAAATCATCTGCAACCTGGATTGAGACATCATGCAAAAGACGTAAGCCTCTCAGTGGGAAGCGAACCTTACTCTTCTAATTTGAACATGTTCATGCCCTGCTATACTTTATCCGGAACCATACTTGAAATTAGTATTCTTCTGAAAGCATATGCATGGCAATAAACTAGAAATAGTTTATGTTGTCTGTTTCGTAGAAACTCTTGCTTTTCAATCATTTCAACTTTGTTGCTACAGAAATCCTAATTAATGCTTGTGTACCTGTTTCTAGTTAATATTGTAGTAACCTATGTTCTATTTCCTTTATTCCTTACAACCAAGATGTCTGTGTATTTTTCAGCATGGGTTATCTTACAAATCCCCGAGCATTTCTCTTGGTGCTCAAAGCTGTTGTAGAGATCACAAATCACAAAATTGTTCTTTTTTCGGCTGGATATGAGCCTTTGGATGCTTTGATTAGATCACTAACTGGGTCATCAAGTGAACAGGAACAATTGAAAGGCAGTGAAGATGGCATTTCCCTATTCAACAATCGGCTCTTTTGTTTTTCTGGGTCAGTGCTGTTCATTCAAGTACTTCCATTCTCTGCATTCATTTAATTAACCTAATTTCTTATTGCTCCTTTGTTTCGTGATATTATTAGTTGCATACCCTATAGCTGGATCTTTCCCAAGTGTGCTGTTGCAATACATCATGGAGGCAGGTGAGCATCCTCTAGGTTATGCCCTCATCTCTCCCAATTGTACCTTAAAGGTCAGTAAACACTGACTAAAAGTGTCCTATATTTTCTCTCCTGCATTTACCAGTGGATCTACTGCTGCAGCTCTGCATGCTGGAATTCCTCAGGTTGGTTTTAGAAGCATATCAGCAAACACTTGATTAATTACATATATCTTTAGAAATTTACTGATGTTACTATTGAATGTAAGCTATCTGCAATTAATACAAAAGTGTTTCATACTATTGGTGTTTGGATGTGTTACATGGTGCTTGCCATCAGTATGGTTGTTCATTTCACTTGCCACCTGGGTGAGCATGCATGTGACTCTTAATATACGTAGCATCTAGGAACATTTGTTTGCTCAGGTCCAACAGGACAATACATACCATACAAGATAGTTAGCATCTCTAAATCATATGTAGTTGCTTGCAGTTCTATTCAATCAGCAGAAAGTTTTATTGTTTATAAATGAGATAGCATTTGACCAAGAAAGAACATGCATGTCATGCATTGATTTCTTGTACCTATAATATCTCGGATGTGCATCAAATGACTAATACACTGTTCTGTTGGCAGATATTATGCCCATTCCTGCTAGATCAGTTTTACTGGGCGGAAAGGCTTTGCTGGTTAGGAGTTGCACCCACACCTCTCCAAAAGCAACATCTGGTTCCAGACAGCGATGATGCTACAAAGCATTCAGCTTGCTGCGGATGCCCTATCCAAGGCCGTCACAACTGCCTTATCCCGTGAAATAAAAGATCAAGCAACTATAATTGCCCGGAGAATATCTGCAGGAGGTATGTCACCAATTAAAATTATCATTCAGTTAGTCAGCTTGTTTTAATAAGTATGTTTCTTATGTTCACTTACAGGATGGAGTCAGAGAAGTTATTAAAGTTTTAAAGGAAGTAGTCATTTGTTCTGGAGAGCAAAAAAGCTGATATGAATTTGATTTGTGAGTTTGACATCTCTCCAGCAAATGTTGAATTCTGCTTACTTTCTCTTTTTCTGTTCTTTTTTGACTTCAATGTGAATAGACAACCATTTTTTCCATGAAATGAAAATAGAGGTCGGTAGTCCAATCAAAATGGGCTTTTAAAATCAGTATGGATGGAAACTTACATGCTAACTAACTGCTAAATCATTAGTATTGTTGTACAAGTATCCATGGTTTTAGATTTTTCTGCACTCCGAACTTTTTACAGCATTATATGACCCATTTGAGCATGGATATCTAGATCCGCTAAAATATCTCCGTCTTCAATCTCTTTGTCAGTGAGAGTAAGAGCTCTTTGAAGTTTTCTGTGACTGAAGACCTCAACCTCTGCCATAAGAACAGCAGTCACAGGACGGTGATCGGAAAACTTCAGTTCACTTCTCTTGTAATCCATTAGCTTCATACCCTTCCCATATGTCAAAATTCGATCACACCTGAGCAAAAAACCTATTCAGATTGCATTTGTTAAATGAATGAAAATTAAGAAGTTGATACCATGCAGGAGTTCTCCTTCCAGCCTTTTGTTCGTCCCGAACGTATTTCCCTGAATTCATTTCAAATTTGTAAGTAGGTGGGAAATCGATCACACCTTCCGACCACCCATCGAAAGCACGCCCTTTCTTGAGCTCTTTCTTTAACTGCAATGAAGAGTTAGTAGATCACTTATCAGAGAATGTTAGGAAAACAAGTAGAAGTATCATGATTCATGACTCACTTGATCCTTTTCAGCCAACTTAAACCACTCCCTTTTCGCAATGAGTTCATGTGTTTTCTCATACGGTAAATTTATTCGGTAATTCAAGTCTCCAAGCCAGATAATTCTTCTATCAAGATTGAGAAATTCTGGATCAAGCTCTGTGAATTTTGAAACATATTTAGAAAAAAAGAATGAAGTTATTGTGCTCACTCATGATCATGGATTGTTTTCGGTAATCCAATATCAGAAACTCTGTTGAATTGTGTTCTCTTGTGAATCTCATGGACGTCAGCATTCCTTTTATGTTCATCCCCTTCTTTCTCCCCAGATGTCAAGTGGCTACAAATAAAGCAAAAAAGTGTTTGATATATAGACATGCTCACTGATATTGCTCCCTGGAATCAATTTAAGAACTTTGTCAACAATTTTCAGAGAATATTGTAACACCAATACACAAATTGGAGAACTCTTTTTACCTTGTTGCCAATGTACCCCATTGCACCAACACCAACTGTTGATACTTTCAAGTTTTGTATGTGTTCTCGCAGGCTCCGGCGAACCCATATGGATATGAAAATGCCGATCATTTGCTTGCTTATAATCCTTACAAAAGGAGACCGCTTTTTCCTGCGTATCATATCATCAAGGTTAAGCTCGGCGAACAAGCTCATCTCCGATGGATCAATGTTGTCCTGAATCGCAAACTTGATAGAAGATTGTGATCTGAACGACTTCACTGATTTGAATGACTTTTTAGAGCTTAATGATGAGCAGTGTGATAGCAAGTCCAATGGCGGTTCTGGCCAAACTAATCCAACCTTCTCTAAGCTGCTGACAGTTTTTGTTAACTTCTTCTCTGAAGCAGTGAATTCATCTTCAATTGAGCTAAGCCGATGACACCGATCTAATCTCTTCATCAGAGATGGTCTTTTTTGTTCATTTAGTTCCTGTTGTACTCCGACATCATCGTCATCCAAGGGATGAACATTTTCTTCATCACTGTCAGTATCAGTTTCAGGCAACAGCTCCACAGCAGCAATCACAGAATCATCCGATGGCTTGAATCTCGACGGAGATGGAGGATCGCTGTAACACTTATACTTCGGCTTAACCGGTGTGATCTTGTTCAGTGTTTCAGCGGATAATGCGCTCCCATCTTGAAACCGGCCGATTATCTTCAGCTCCGAAATATGTTTCCGGCATTCAATGGTACAATCTCCTGAAGACTACAAATCAGAGAATCTCAATCACAAGCTCTGCAAACAAACATCGAATCAATCGAAGAATTGCTCGGAAGATTTCAATTTACCCAAGCACATAAATATCTGCTGGTTCATCCATGTCCAACCATTCTTCAATGTCCAAATCTTCAGGTGGGAGTTTTCCTGCAACATTCCATGTCCCAACACAGATCCTGAAGAACAGAAACAGAAACAGAAACACAATCAAAATCTCGGTTTCTTTTTCGTATTTTTCATCTGTTTATTATATTTTTGGAGATTAAACATACCTCAGTTCTCTTTGAATTGATATATTGTGCTCGAAAAGTCTCGGATTTTCTTCGTCTGTATTTGTATGGCATGCTCTCTTGACAGTTTGAAATGCAGAAAAACCAAAGTTCATAAATACAAATTCATGCATTTGAACTTGAATTAATTATAATACTATCATTTTTTTTTTGGGAAAGAGGAGCGGGCGAACCGCTCAAAGGCAGGGGGCGTGCCAAGTCTCGGTGGAATAAATGGGGATGGAGCCATGCTCACGTAGCCTGAACCACCCATACACAAATCACTGATTCACAACTCCCGAAATGCGCTCGATGAGAATCGAACTCTCACCAGCTCGGTGAGAGGCTATCGGCGACCCAGATGTCTCAATAGGCCAGAAAGGTCGTTGGCAATTATAATACTATCATTGACATACCAGTATTCACTCTTGTTTCATCCAAACAATTCATTTCTGCAAATCAAAACACAAAATTCAGAGAAAATTTTAAAAACAGAAGATCAAATAAGAACAAGAATATTATGAAAATAACCTTCGTAATCTAATTCGTTTTCATCATCTCCTTCATCAATATCTGCACTAAAATCAGTACTATTGGAGCCAATATTGAGCCATTTCTTGAACACAATCGTTTGGCCATGAATGCTTCAAAATTCAATCAAATACCAAAAATTAACAAACACAAACAACTTATAAGAGAACATCAAAAGAACAAGAAAAAAACAAAGAGATTTAATATCAAGTACCTCTTCATGTTTTTTCATTCTAGTTTGTCTCATGCTTTTGATTTTCTTGCTTTTCTCTTTGAGGTTGTGTATGATAACTAAAGTAGTTGTGTTTTGTAATAACCAAGTTGGCTTTAAACCTGTAACTTTAATATAACCTCCATTTCATCACAAGATGGCAACTAACTCTTTGTCAGTGAGGTTGGATGCTGCCACTTGGAACATCAAGATCCTCCTCTATTTAATCTTTTTCCCTTTTAAAATAATATTTGTTATTATAAATACATATAATATACATTTATTCTATAAATAATTCTAATTTAAAATTTAAATATAATTGATAATATGTGCTTATATTATAAAAATAATAATATATCTAAAGATACATACATAAAAGATATATATAGGGTCTTCAGACGGGCGTCTATTGGTGGGAATAGTGTCCCATTGTAGAGAGGGACATAGAGTAATGGATAGGTTGTCCTGTGTTTTTTTAGTTTTTGTAGGAATTACGATTTGACGATTTCAGATCAATTTAGTTATTGACAATACGATCGCATTTCATTTCAAATCTGTCGATCTGTACTTATTTATAAAGCACGATAATACTATTTCATCAAATATCTGCAGATCGTTGAAATTTCAATCCATCTACTGCATCAATATTTATAGAGTATGCATGACGCTTAAATATACTATATATATATATATATATATATTAAAATGAAAAACCTGCTTGAATGTATGATAAATTTTTGCCTATTATAACATTTGCTGAGAAAGATCTATTTTTTAAACAACGTCCCATATTTTGTTGCAGAAGACTTGAGGTAAAAAAAAACAAAAAACCACCTACTAAATTTTTATTTAAAATTAAAACCAATGTATATTTTAATAATTTTGCTTACATATTTTAATAATAAAAATAAAAAGAACTATATGTGTAGAAAGTTTGGATTTGTTGTCTCATGAATGCACATTGCACATGGAATGGTAGTGCCAAAATTTGATTAAATGAAGTATCAATAGATTGATGTCCCCTCCAATGAAGATATCATGTCTTGTATTTTTGTCTGATTTAATATTTTATTTAATTAGATTAATATATATATATATATTTGATCAGATATCTAATCTTATCTACTCGTTTTCTCTGCCCATATTTATATCAATGTCTTGGTTTTGTCTAAATGTTTATATATATATATATATATATATATATATATATATATATATATAAAGTATGGTTTGAATTAAATTTTTATGTTTTAATTAAGGTGGATTAAATTAATTGTTTGCGGTTCATAGATGGACACGTAGTGAAAATTACATTTTCATTTAGGAATTTATTAATGAAAACAAGGTCATACTTCTTTGATTTGATTTCAACCATCGAAATAATTAATTACTCTTCATATGATTCTTGATAAGTTAAAATATTAATGATACGACTTTGACTATATAAACCATCTTAATTTTTCCCGTATTAGTTTTTTATGATTTTATATTCTTATGTATAATTTTTTAAAAAAATTTATTTACAAGTCATAAATAGGATTCAAACTCTTGCTCTTTGAGATTTAAATTATATTGTTAATTATAAACCACAAATTAGATATAAATAAAATGAATATTTAAAGAGGTTAAAGGCTTATTACTGATTTTATTGATATTTTACTCATGCATTATGATTTTCTGTTATATTGCAAATTGAGTATTGATTATTGAGTGTTGTCAATATACTTTTTTTATAAAAATGCTCTTATTACTAAAAATCTTATAATAAGATAAATTTATTTTAGCATATTAACTTCTTTTTTTTTTTGGATAATTACATATTAACTTCTAATATATATATATATAAGTATTTTTTGAAAGTGTATTAGTAATTGTATTTTATTTATAAAAGTGTGAAAGTGAAAGCCCCAAGAGAGAAACCTTGGGCTAGCCCAATGGTAACTACCCATGATTGTAATTTAGAGGTTTCGAGTTTAAATCTCTCATATTACAATTCATATTTAGGGTCCTCCATGAGGAGTTACGTGTCAAGGATTCCACTCGTTCTCCCTCCAAAGTTGCATAGACGGGGATTATTCCCCAAGAGGTCGTCATTGCCATCGTAGCTGATGCACCTCGCACTCCGTCGTTTGTCCGTTGATTTGTCGCTTGTCGATTTTATCAAACCCAAGAGAAAATGATAAACTAATTAAGAAGTTCTCATTCTTACCTGCCAACAAAATTCTAACTTCTTTCTTTTACCATTATCAATGACTTAAAGTCTTCATATTTTACTCGTTTTAAAGATAATAAACAATGCAAATTTAAAAAAAGAGAGAAAAAAAAGCAACATCATTGTTGCCTTTTGATCAATAAATATAAGACTATTCATTTGAATTATTTGTTGTTTATAAGTTCATCAAATACACATAACATGCTCCTTCACTAGCATCACATTTCATTTTATACTAAATTAATTAATCTCTATTTAATTTGTCTAAGATTAAGGAGCTAATAATATTTTAAGGGACTAATTTTTTTTTTTTAGTTAGTGGTGGTGGTAGTGATAGTCATATAGTGGTGGTTGCAAAAATTAATAGACTTAATTATAATCTATCTTATGAGTAATCACTTTTTAATCATGAGATGGATTGATCGTCACCTTTTAACTCTAGTGTCTTTTTTTTCTTTTTTCTTTTTTCTTTTTGCAAAAGAAAACTAATAGAAGAAGGTTGTGGCACTATATGTGATTATGAAACCGTTGAATGGTTAAACATAATCATTTGATTTAAGATAATTAAGACATTGACTTTTTTGGCCTACTTCTTATTAGCACTAACAAGTTTTGTTTAAACAGTATGCCCTAGAAGATTCATAGAACAACATCTACTTTTTTGGCCAACTTGGCCAACTAAGAAGATTCATAGAGTTCAATATTTATGAGCCTTCATCATGACCGTTGAAATGTGAATCCCATGCTTTTAGTGTAACTGTATTTAAAAACAGTAACACAATCAAAAGTGAAATACACAGTATTTTAATATGTATCATTCCATCCTAATTGATACAATAATTCAATCAATCACAATCGTTAAATCTAACGTTCACTAACACTTCAGTTTAACTAAAAACCCAAAAAAGAACAACATACTCACCCCTTAACTATTGATACAATCCGTTTTTTAGTATTCATTTAATTGTTTATATCCTCATTTGTTTCTATATCTCTCATAATATTTTATTATTATTATTATTATTTTTTTTTGTCTCTCTATCTTTGATAAATCTAGGGATGTTCGTGTGTGTGTATATATATATGTTTCTTTGTGCGCATTTAGTTCTTTAAAATCTATGGATGTTAGATTATATTATTTATAGGAATGGTATACATAATTTATTATTAGTTACTATTACATTATAAGATATTGTTAAGTAGTATAATATATTATTAATTACTGTTAAGTACTCGGTGTATGAATCAACAATGATCATTAAATACAAATTTAAAAGTCACTATAATTTTGAAATCCAAACATGATTGGGCCTTATATATATATATATATATAATAAATTTTAACAAATATGAAAAAGTTACTTTCAGATTAAGTAATGATTTTAACTTCCTGGAATTTGACAGACTTTTCAACGCATAGCCTATGCTATTTTCTGTAAATTAGGCTTTACTTTATATAAATTAATATGGACTATATATAAACTCGTGAAAAATATTTGAAGTAGGATATTTACAGCTAAATGTAAAGTTTTTTTAAATAAAAGCAAAAAGATGAGATAGAAAAAATATAATTGAATTTCCCAAATTTGTAACTTGTGTTATTTCTTAAATTAGGCTTCAAATTATAGACTCTCAAAAATAATTGAAGCTGATGTTTAATACTAGATTTATATTTCTTCTAAATAAAAAAATCAAGCAAAATAATTGATAAAAAAAATAATAATTAATACCATAGGATTTTTGGTCTCGTAATTCTAATTCACACAGTAAAAAAACTTGATTTGCAGGACTTTCATTGTTTAGGTTTGAAATGCATTTGACACAGGTGTCAAGGGTCCATGACTGTGTGAACGAATTTGCAACCTAATCCTTATGTTGATAGGGTAAGGGCATAAAGATGAAGTATTATTGCCTATATGCATGTACACACCCTAATATGCTATATGGCTTGGCGCATTTAATTGTGAAAATTTAAAAAAAAAAATGATGAAAGCCCTGAAATTTCTCCAAAAATATTGAGAATCATGGAGGAGAGAGTTTGATTCATATGGTAGGTGTTATGACAGATAAGAAATATAAATGTATGTATAGTTAAGCTGTTATTCATGTGATTTTCTCATCCCTTCACATGAACATAATGAAGAAAGATTAGTACCCAAGTAATTCATAATAAGATAAAATCCTATAAATATATTTTTATTTCATTTGATTGATTGTTAACTATCTATTTTTTTTTATATCCAATTGATGCTTTTATTCTCTATGTTCATTAATTTGCCGACTAAATTTAGCTCAATTATTATATGATTGATTGATTGCTAATCTCTCTCTTATATTATGAAAAGTTAATGTATATATTTCAAGAAGTTAATTAGATTTAATCATTGTTTAATCTCTGCTAATTTGCCGACATTTAAAATGATTAAGAAGTTGACCTTGATAAGAATACGTGTATCTTTATGTCTATGTCTTGTGATTTTATTATGTGAACATATATAAATTAATATGGTTCCATTTGTCTACATTCACAATTAAGACCTTTTAAATTAAATTTAATAATAATTATAACAGTCAACAATAATTAAGGTTAGAATCTTGTTCTTTTTTTGATTCGTTTTTGAAATTTAGTGATCAACCTAACCATAATTTTTTATTTTAATTAATGTTATATCTTGAGTGAGTTATTAAACCATTAATTGTTTGTTCACCTCAATTATAATCAATAATAAAATAAGTATTAAGTTTAAGAACTTCGAGGATTAATTATTGAATCCAATTTCATATCACTCATTTAATATGCAAAGTGATCAGAATGTTTCTCGAATCAAGCAATCAAAAATTAACTTGTTTAAAAAACTTTGATTATTTTCAACTCAATCATGTAATAAACTAATTAATTAAAATTAACTTTGGGGCCAAGCTATGTTACTTTTATTATTTTTATTTTTATTATTTTTTATTTATTTAAAAAAGTCCGACAAGTGCACATATTCAAGAAATTGAAATGTAGGCAGCATTGAGGTTCCGCCCATATGTTCTAATCCAACTAATAAGAGGATTGGATTGTAAACCCGCTCCTAACTCATATATAGTATCATTGCATAATTTGATTTAGATATCTCATACATCAGGTCTTTCATAGTAAAAATAATACCACTGAACCAAAGATCTTTGGGCCAAACTATGTTGTTAGACTTTATTAAAATTGAATCATCATCAATTATAATATAAAATTTAAAGTTACCATTTGAAGAGAGAGAGAGAGTAAAAGTAAAATGGTGAAAACTTGAAATGTGGATAAGAATCATTTATGGTGAAGAAGACAAGATTTTGGATTCTATAACATGAATATTTGCAGAGTTTTGAATTAATTATGTGAAGTGATATGCATTATTAATTCTTCTTAATTTGGTTGGTGGCCATATGCGCCACCATATGTTAATGGTATAGTACTATAATTTAAGTTTATATATATATATATATATAGTTAAATGTATACTATACTACACCAAATTAAAACAGAGAAATTTTCATCCTGAATAATATTTTTTTTTTATTTGAGAACCAAATACACACACACAAGATTTAATTGCCTAGATAAACATAATAAGTAATTATTTTTTTATAAATATTAATATTTTTATTACCATTAATTAAAATTTTACCACTAATTTTAATTTAAAAATAAATAAAATAATTGCTAAACCCTAAACCTCTCCTCCCGCTTCTTTTTTTCCCCTTCTGTTTTTAAAATAGAAACCCTACACTCTCTCATTCTCACTCACTCACACAAACCCTAAACCCTTCTTCTTCTTCTTCTTCTTCTTTAATGCAAACCCTAGAACCTAAAACCCTAAAGAAACCTTATATATATATATATATATATATATATATCCTCTTTTTCATATACAAAACCTAAACCAACATTTTTATTTAAATATTATAAAACCCTAAACCCTCCTTATCCTTCACATCAAACAAACCCTAAATAAATAAATAAATAAGCTTATAAATACAAGCTCTCTCCTCACAACACTCACTCAAACACTTCACACTCTTCACGTACACTATCAAAAACCAAAAAAACAACAACAACAACAACAACAACATGGCTTTGCATATATGCAAAACACTAGCATCCTTCATACTTGAATACCCAGAGATCCTCCTCTCCATTGCATGCTTCTCCATTCTCTTCCTCATAAACACCGGCCACCGTCTTCCGGTCACTTGGCCGGTGGTTGGCATGATCCCTTATCTCCTCCACGCCCCAAACCTCCATGACTGGCTCACCGACATTCTCCGAAAAAGCCATTGCACCTTCATCTTCAAAGGTCCATGGGGTTGTTCCATGGACCTCCTTCTCACTTGTGACCCTGCCAACATTAACCATGTCTTCAACTCCAACTTCACAAACTACCACAAAGATCAAAACTTCTCCGAGATCTTCGATATCCTCGGCGATGGCATTTTCAATGCCGATCATGATTCATGGATGTTTCAGAGAAGAAAAGCACATGCACTGATAAACAACAAGAGGTTCAAAGCTTTTGCAGCTCAAGCCAGCCATGAGAAAGTAAAGAGAAGCCTTGTTCCTCTTCTCAACCATTTGGCTGAGAAAGATGAGCTATTTGATTTGCAAGATGTTATCTTGAGACTCACTTTAGATCTCACTTGTTTCATGATCTTAGGCATTGATCCTTGTTCTCTTTCAATAGGGTTCCCTAGTGTACCATTTGCCAAAGCCATTGATGATGCTGAAGAAGCCTTGTTTTACAGACATGTCACTCCATTGACATGGAAATGGATAAGGTTCACAAAGGAGAAGAAGCTTGCCAATGCATGGAAGACCATTGATCATTTCATCATGCATTATATATCTCAAAGAAGAAGCAGTACTCATGAAAACACAACAACAAAAGCCGGAGACTTACTTTCATCATACCTTGAGAGTGAAGAAGAGGTTGTTGGATTAGGGTTAGGGTTAGGATTAGGTTTTGATAAGTTTCTTAGAGACACAACTTTGAATCTAATGCTGGCAGGGAGAGACACAACTAGTTCAGCTCTCACTTGGTTCTTCTGGCTAGTAGCAACTCACCCACAAGTTGAAACAAAGATATTGAATGAACTAAAAGAGAAAAGCATACAGTTTGGATAAAGCTTATCATAACAATGATAATCTCCATTGTTTGATATATCTTCATGCAGCATTGTTGGAGTCTTTGAGACTGTATCCTCCGGTGCCATTTGAGCACAAAGGAGTTCATCGGAGAGATGTTTTGCCGAGCGGTGAACATGTCGATGACTCGAGAATGGTTGTGGTTTCATTGTATGCAATGGGGAGGATGGAAGGGATATGGGGGAAGGATTGCATGGAGTTTAAGCCAGAAAGATGGATTTCAGAGAATGGAAAGATTAAACATGAGCCTTCTTATAAGTACTTTGTGTTTAATTGTGGACCAAGGAGTTGTTTGGGAAGAGAGCTTGCATTCACTCAGATGAAAGCCATGGCTGCTGCCATGATTAAGAGCTTTGTTTTTAAGGTTAAAGATGGCCATGTTCCACGTCCAAAGATTTCTATTTTGCTTCATATGAAGGATGGCTTGATGGTTAGGGTTAGAAAAAGAGATGAAGATGATAATGATGAAGAAGAAGAAGAAGTACAACATTGAGTTTATGAGTTTCATTTCATGTATGCATGGTTAGTTTTTATGTTATGTTGTTGTGTTGTTATGTTGTTTGATGTTTCAGTGAATAAAAATTTTATGCATGCAAACACGTATCAAGAAAGGGTACGTAATATATATATATATATATAAATTGGGTTCGGATGCTATGAAATTATGAGGTTTTGTGGGGATATATACGTAAAAACAACTCTTTCTTTTATTTATGGATGCCCATTTATTATGCTTCCGTGTACTTGCATGATCATAACTTATGAGAAGTACGTACATTAATTACGTACAAAAAAAAAAACGTGGGAATCTTTCATGCCTGTTGGTGCAATCAATAAGCTTATAAGATATATATATATATAAATATACTTATATATTATTTATAAATTACTTCAAAAAATACAATAAAACCCAACAATTTGGTTTAATGTTTCCCAACCATCAGAGAAAAAAACCAATGAGAAAAAGAAAGAAACATTAGAGACATGAAGAATATTTTTGCTGATGTATTTTACTCAATATATATATATATATATACACATGATAAGTGCAATTGAAAGCCAGAGAGAGAAAAAGGACAAGTTATGATAAATCAAATCTCATTGCATTTTGTAAGCTTTCATTGAATGAAGAGGAAATATATCCAGAGAGTAAACATAAAGACTGGAAGAGATATGAACTAGTGTATAACAGTTGGCCTGATAATTATTGGCCAGCAATTCTGGCATATCATTTAACTTTTGGTTCAGGAAATCATGAATGCATATACCTGACCAGAAAGATGACCAATTCAAATGGCCAAGAAATAAATATGAAACTTATTTTGCTCTGTTTGAAGGAGGCACAAGAGAGCTATTTTTCCATATTTTCCCAAGGTTGTCTCACTTGAATGTTTGTTCTCTTAATCTGCAAAAAGAAGCAGGTGACAATGAGTGTGCTTGGATTGAAGGAAAATAGAGGGGGAAAAAAAAAGAAATTTACCTTCATGTGTTCTATGCTTTTTGTTACCAAAGTATAAGGTTTTACTTTTTACTAGTACTAACTTGAGCATATCTTATGATGTCACAACCACAAACAGCAGAGGGCAAACTTAATTTAGTGGTTGATGTGATACTAGGAATTCGGGCTCATTAGTAAGTTGGTTGAGATCTTTCAATGTGAACGTCAGGATGTTTATTGTGAAAACTGTTAGGTAGAGCTAAGTTACTTTTCTAGACTAAATATGGAATCATGGGTGTGCATGCTTATCTGTGTGTGAGCAATGGCAAAAACTTCTATGAAGTTTTGATCTAAAGAACCGTAATTGGAAAGTTTATGGATACAACTTATAACTTATTGTTGCTACAAGGGATTTTATTCACCCTTGATTAATCATGCATGTATGAACAGTTATTAATACTGGATTTGGTTAAGCTAATTAAAATTAAATGATATGATTTTCATACAAGACATAGACCCCTTCAAAAAGAGAGGCAAACAAACAAGTAGTTCTCAGAATATAACATTCCTCATTTCCGTAGTAAGCTCTTAACTATATTGGCTGAATTGCGAATACAATTCGAAACTGACGTTTCCACAAAAAAACACTGGCACACACCCATTTTTCCTGGAATACTACAGTTTCTGTTCAAATACTCTTTTTTAAGTCCTTTTTTGCAATCAATTGGAGCCTCCCACTAGGTGGTAATGCAGCAAACCTAACAGCTTCATGGAAGGCTAGCTAGGATCTCAGGTGTTTGTCAGCCTACAATTCATGATAAGAAAGATACTGATGGAAAGCACTGTGGAGTAATGCGAAATAATAAAAAACTCCAATAATTCAAGGCTGTGAACGAGTAAATGGGTAAACCAACCAGGAGCATTTTACCATTTATTATTATTTACTGCCCTGTACCTATTGCGTTCAGGACATCATCAAAAACACAGCCAAAAAATAAAGCTCCTACACTGAAATCCAAAACACATAAATATAGCACTAAGCCCATTACCTATGGGTGGAATGTCTTATTAGAAATTAAGCCAATTAATCGAGGTCAAATGTCAATCACCTCAGCCACAATAAGGTAAACAACTAATAAAGTTTAAATCCTGTTAGTCTCAGGTGAGACAGGGAGTAGAAATGGAAAGAAGCATATCCCAAATCCTAATAAAGTTTGCCTCCTCTCTGTATCAATATATAATTAATAACCTACACGTTACTCTAACTAGAATCAAGCCTCATAATATAAATAAGGAAATCCAAAGTACCCTCAAGACATGGCCTGAAGGATAGATGGTTCATTCAAATGGTTCCTTCCTTTCCTTTTTTTTATTAATTTAGTTGCACACAGCTAATTCTCATAGGCCATCATCGACAAAAGAAACATCTTTGTAGATTCTAGCCGGAAAAGATCAGGTATATTGTGTTGACATGTGACAATACATGCTGCATGAAAAAAATCTTGCCTTTGAAGAGCTACACACTAGTTTCTCAATTTTGAGTAAGCATATAACAAGAAAGAGTCCTGCCTGGACTAAAGATGTTCCTAAAATACCAAGAAGGCTCTCAACAGGTTGCCTTTGCATATCATCAAAGAAGCAAATCCAATTTTTTCATTCCCTTCAAAATCAACATGCTTCTTGTTTAGTTGCAAAAAACACACCATCCAGCTCTCTTCTTCAACAATAAAAGTCCAATCTAAAACATCAAAAAACTCCAACAAGCTCAAGCTATAATAATCCAACAACCCTAATTCACTAAGTTCATCACAGAAATAATTCCTCTAGTACAACCTTAGAATTGCATTCCAAATCACAGGGCTTAACTTCACATTATCCTCGAAAAATGACTCATTTTGAATATAATCCCTAATGAACAAAAGCAAAAGCAAATGAACGGATTCCAAATCAATCAAAGAGAATTAATTAATCATAAATAACATGAATATGAAGCATAAATGAAATTCAGGAAAACAAAACACAAGAATTTCACCAACCTCGAAAAAACTAGTCATCGAGTTGCTTGAGCTCAGCCTTGAGCTGCTCCATCTTAAGCCCCATCGATCGCTGCAACGCCGCCCTCTCCGTCTCCGGCAACCTCGCGAGCAACCCATCGAACATACCAAGGGCGGCATTGGCAGCCTCGCGGGCACACTCAGCCTCTTCATTGAAATACACAGTCTCTTTGGACTCCATGGCGGCCTCAATCTCCTCCCGTGCCTCGGCGAACTTGAGATTGATCTCGTCGATCTCCTTCCCGTACTCCGCCGCCTCGCCACCGGCGGTGAGCCATCGCCGAGGAGGAGAAACTAGGGTTAATCCCGCAACGTGAGGCTTGGGAATCGATGGAGATCGAGAGAACAAGCAATCGAAGATGGTTCTCGAGAGCAAAGATCGAGTGCTTCGGTGCATTCTCTCGATCTTCGATTTCTCAGCGCGCGGAGAAAAATTAGGGTTTTAGATTTGATGAAAAATGATAACTTTTTTTTTATGTTAAAAAAATTATACTCAAAATTTTATTTTAATCCCTGCATTTAAA